>NW_026652280.1:97031206-97152942 GCF_009828535.3 Hylobates moloch
TCCATGTGTTCTCATTGTTCAATTCCCACCTATGAGTGAGAACATACAGTGTTTGGTTTTTTGTCCTTGCAATAATTTGCTGAGAATGATGGTTTCCAGCTTCATCCATGTCCCTACAAAGGACATGAACTCATCATTTTTTGTGGCTGCATAGTATTCCATGGTGTATATGTGCCATATTTTCTTAATCCGGTCTATCATTGTTGGACATTTGGCTTGGTTCCAAGTCTTTGCTATTGTGAGTAGTGCCACAATAAACATACGTGTGCATGTGTCTTTATAGCAGCATGATTTATAATCCTTTGGGTATATACCCAGTAATGGGATGGCTGGGTCAAATGGTATTTCTAGTTCTAGATCCCTGAGGAATCGCCACACTGACTTCCACAATGGTTGAACTAGTTTACAGTCCCACCAACAGTGTGAAAGTGTTCCTGTTTCTCCACATCCTCTCCAGCACCTGTTGTTTACTGACTTTTTAATGATCGCCATTCTAACTGGTGTGAGATGGTATCTCATTGTGATTATGATTTGCATTTCTCTGATGGCCAGTGATGATGAGCATTTTTTCATGTGTCTTTTGGCTGCATGAACGTCTTCTTTTGAGAAGTGCCTGTTCATATCCTTTGCCCACTTTTTGATGGGGTTGTTTGTTTTTTTCTTGTAAATTTGTTTGAGTTCATTGTAGATTCTGGATATTAGCCCTTTGTCAGATGAGTAGATTGCAAAAATTTTCTCCCATTCTGTAGGTTGCCTGTTCACTCTGATGCTAGTTTCTTTTGCTGTGCAGAAGCTCTTTAGTTTAATTAGATCCCATTTGTCAATTATGGCTTTTGTTGCCATTGCTTTTGGTGTTTTAGACATGAAGTCCTTGCCCATGCCTACGTCCTGAATGGTATTGCCTAGGTTTTATTCTAGGGTTTTTATGGTTTCAGGTCCAACATTTAAGTCTTTAATCCATCTTGAATTAATTTTTGTAAGGAAGGGATCCAGCTTTCTACATATGGCTAGCCAGTTTTCCCAGCACCATTTTTAAATAGGGAATCCTTTCCCCATTGCTTGTTTTTGTCAGGTTTGTCAACGATCAGATGGTTGTGGATATGTGGCATTATTTCTGAGGGCTCTGTTCTGTTCCATTTGTCTATATCTCTGTTTTGGTACCAGTATCATGCTGTTTTGGTTACTGTAGCCTTGTAGTATAGTTTGAAGTCAGGTAGCCTGATGCCTCCAGCTTTGTTCTTTTGGCTTAGGATTAATTTGGCAATGCGGGCTCTTTTTTTGGTTCCACATGAACTTTAAAGTAGTTTTTTCCAATTCTGTGAAGAAAGTCATTGGTAGTTTGATGGGGATGGCATTGAATCTATAAATTACCTTGGGCAATATGGCCATTTTCACGATATTGATTCTTCCTACCCATGAGCATGGAATGTTCTTCCTTTTGTTTGTATCCTCTTCTATTTCATCAAGCAGTGGTTTGTAGATCTTCTTGAAGAGGTCCTTGACGTCCCTTGTAAGTTGGATTCCTAGGTATTTTATTCTCTTTGAAGCAATTGTGGACGGGAGTTCACTCATGATTTGACTCTCTGTTTGTCTGTTATTGGTGTATAAGAATGCTTGTGACTTTTGCACATTGATTTTGTATCCTGAGACTTTGCCGAAGTTGCCTATCAGCTTAAGGAGATTTTGGGCTGAGGCAATGGGGTTTTCTAGATATACAATCATGTCATCTGCAAACAGGGACAATTTGACTTCCTCTTTTCCTAATTGAATACTGTTTATTTCCTTCTGCCTGATTGCCCTGGCCAGAACTTCCAACACTATGTTGACTAGGAGTGGTGAGAGAGGGCATCCCTGTCTTGTGCCAGTTTTCAAAGGGAATGCTTGAAGTTTTTGCCCATTCAGTATGATATTGGCTGTGGGTTTGTTATAGATAGCTCTTATTATTTTGAGATATGTGCCATCAATACCTAATTTATTGAGAGTTTTTAGCATGAAGTGTTGTTGAATTTTGTCAAAGGCCTTTTCTGCATCTATTGACATAATCATGTGGTTTTTGTCTTTGGTTCTGTTTATATGCTGGATTATGTTTATTGATTTGCATATGTTGAACCAGCCTTGCATCCCAGGTATGGACTTCATGTCTAAAACACCAAAAGCAATGGCAACAAAAGCCAAAATTGACAAATGGGATCTAATTAAACAAAAAAGCTTCTGCACAGCAAAAGTAACTACCATCAGAGTGAACAGGCAACCTACAGAATGGGAGAAAATTTTTGCAATCTACTCATCTGACAAAGAAATAATATCCAGAATCTACAATGAACTCAAACAAATTTACAAGAAAAAAACAAACAACCCCATCAACAAGTGGGTGAAGGATATGAACGGGAACTTCTATAAAGAAGATGTTTATGCAGCCAAAAGACACATAAAAAAATGCTCATCATCACTGGCCATCAGAGAAATGCAAATCAAAATCACAATGAGATACCACCTCACACCAGTTAGAATGGCGATCATTAAAAAGTCAGGAAACAACAGGTGCTGGAGAGGATATGGAGAAATAGGAACACTTTTACACTGTTAGTGGGACTGTAAACTAGTTCAACCATTGTGGAAGTCAGTGTGGCGATTCCTCAGGGATCTAGAACTAGAAATACCATTTGACCCAGCCATCCCATTACTGGGTATATACCCAAAGGATTAGAAATCATGCTGCCATAAAGACACATGCACACGTATGTTTATTGTGGCACTACTCACAATAGCAAAGACTTGGAACCAAGCCAAATGTCCAACAATGATAGACTGGATTAAGAAAATATGGCACATATACACCATGGAATACTATGCAGCCACAAAAAATGATGAGTTCATGTCCTTTGTAGGGACATGGATGAAGCTGGAAACCATCATTCTCAGCAAACTATCGCAAGGACAAAAAACCAAACACTGTATGTTCTCACTCATAGGTGGGAATTGAACAATGAGAACACATGGACACAGTAAGGGGAACATCACACACCAGGGCCTGTTGTGGGGTGGGGGACGGGTAGAGGGATAGCATTAGGAGATATACCTAATGTTAAATGACGAGTTAATGGGTGCAGCACACCAACATGGCACATGTATACATATGTAACAAACCTGCAAGTTGTGCACATGTATCCTAAAACTTAAAGTATAATAAAAAAAAGAAAAAAAAATTGGTATTTTACCCACAAATTCAACTCCAAAATTATCTCAAGTATTTTCTTTTGAAAGTTCAACATTTCTTTTAGAATATTTTTCTATGAATAAAGTTAAATTTTAGGAATTTAGGCAGCACTATATTTCCCCTGGCCCCCCCAGAATGGGATGTCATTTAATACTATAAGGCATAGATTCCTGATGCTCTTCACTGCTTAACGTTCCTTTTTTTTATATTGCTGTTTCTTTGCAGTACGCTTTGTACCTTACAGAGTAACTTTCCTCGCTATATCTTCTTTTTCAAATTAGGCTTAACATTTTCAAGTAGCACATACACACAAGCACACACATACACTAGTCACTTGAAATTTAGGGAAGTCACTGTCTTTATAACATTAAATTCAGTCATCCAAAAATATGAACCATATTTTCCATTTAAGATATTTTATATGACAATACTTATTTAATAGTGATGATAAATTACTTAATAAATTAATCTCTAGATAATTTATAGTTTGTATTGCTACTTTTTGTAATATCCATATTAGACTTTACTTTCTATTAATGGTTAATTACATAAAGAAATGCACTTCACTTTTGTTAGTTCATTTAGTGTCCAACAAATTTACTGAATTATTTTAGTGCCAATAGTTTATCCACTACTTGTTTTTGACAACTTTCAAATGACCTTACTGTCCAATAATAGTGAACATTTTAATTTATCTTCAAATCTTTATATTTCATTTATCTTTCTTGTCTCCAAATATTTCATAGGATTTTCAATGGTATATTAGAGTTAATAGTAAAATAATAACCATTCTTGTCTAGTTCTTAATGTTGAATGATAGGTATATAAAGAATCTTTAATAAATATGGCCATTTCTATAAGTTTTTGTTTATAACATTTACCAAGGATAAGAAAATTCCATTCTAATTTGCATTTGCTTAAAGTTCTTTTTTAAAATAACTCTGTGTTAAAATATATTGGGGCTTAGATTTCTAGTTGGTCCTAAAATGTCCCATTTATTATCTTTCTTAGTAAAGGAAATCCTCAATTTTTAATGGGCAAGTGATTAACCCAAATAAAGATACTCCCCAACTTCTTTGCAGCTAGAATGTAACTAAGATGTCTTGTAAGTGTGGAATGTAAGTGAAAATGTCATATGCCCCAGAAAATGTCTTTAAAGTGGTGGCGGTAGGGGAATAATCTTTATCTTCTCTACCTCCCTAACTAAAATGTGGATGTGATGGCCAAAACACCAGTGGTCTCTTTTAAACCATGAGGAGGAATTCACATGTTAAGACTCTCAGAAAATAAAATATCATAAATCTGAGCCCTAAAAATATCATAAAGCTGTCCTGTAAGTTATAAACTGCCCCTCTCTGAATGTATCTTTTTCATGAAAGAGAACTGGACACATATTTTGTTTAAGTCAATACATGTAAATTTTCTATTATGTTCTTTGTTTAAAGGGTTCTCTCCAGACAGATATGACAATATAGTATCCTTGATAGTCAGTCAAACTTCTGGTCAGATTAGAAGACAGAGCCTGTTATATAGTAGAATATGGAACTAAAATAATCCTAAGCCCTGGGCAGTATTCTGAAGGATGTTAGGTTCCCGGGCTCCTCTAATTCTCCTACAGCATCCCACAAGTATGAGTAGATATCTTTAGACTTCAGACTTTGATATACTTGTGATTTCACATATTAAAAATTATTTCAAGCATCTTTGATGCAGAACAGTGTATTATCTAGTATAGATTTAGGTAGCAATATTTAAAGTTCTTGCCATTTCCAAATCTTCCTCTTGAATGGGAGCTCCTCAATAGGGTGTTTAAAAATGCTAACTAACAGCTGCTGGAAGTATTCCTTAATAGAATGATTGGCTTGATGAACAGCTGTCTCTATGTTGTAAATTCAAGATTAATTTACAAATATGATGTGCTATGTAAAGAATTTTAAAGTAAATTTCAAACAATATTACACTAAATATAACAATAGGATATATTTTAAATAAATTATATGACAATAAAGTAGAATATCATACACTCATTAAACACAAAGGAGAAGAAAAATTCTTCAAAATATTGCACAGGTAATACTTTTTAATTTTCTTCAGATACATTTTTATTGTAAATCAATCTTAATTTGCACCTACCCATCTGCTTATTAAGTAGACAGGTGGAATTCACCCAGAAGAAAGGGACCTTTGTCTAACTTTGAGATTCCAACTACTCTTTTGAATTGCTAGCAATAATACATAAAATTCAAATTCATTCATTTTAAATGTAAAGATCAAATTTTCACAAGTGGATACAGTCATGTAACCAACACCACATTCAAGATATTTCAATTTCATCACTCCAAAAGTTTCCATGTACACTTAGCACTCAAACCTTTCCCCCATCCATGACCCTAGGCAAGCACTAATCCTCTTTCACTATAACTTGTCTTTTTTTATAATTTCATATAAATAAAAATATGTATTGCAGTATAGAAATACATTATGCAGTCTTGTGTCTGAGTTATTTCACTTAGCATAATGCTCTTGATAGTCATCCATTTTGTTGAGTATATTAATAGGGTTTTTTCCCCATCTTTTTATGGCTGAGTAGTACTCTATTGTATGATTATGACACAATTTGTTTCTGAATTCACCAGTCAAAGGACATTTGGATTGCTCCAGTTTGGGGCTGTTATAAATAAAGCTGCTGAGAATATTCACATACGAGTCTTTGTGCAGAAAATTCTCTTTATTTCTCTTAAGTAAATAACTAGGAATGAGATTACTAGGTCACATGTATTCACATTTACAATAAATCAATCAATAACGTACTAGGTATGTTTAACTTTGTAAAATACTACCAAACTGTTTTCAAAACTGTTTCAAAAATAGCTGTACCGTTTTGCGATTTTATCAGTGATGTACAAAATCTCCTTTTGTTCCATATCCTCCTCATCACTTGGTGCTTCAATAGACTGAATTTTTGTCTCTTCCCAAAGTTTGTATTTTGAAATCCTAACCTTCAGTGTGATGGTGTTAGGAGCTGGGGCCTTTGAGAGGAAATTAGGTCATAAGAGTGGAGCCCTCATTAACAAGATTAGTGTCCTTATAAAAGGGACCACCAGAGCCCCTCTCACGTAGTATTTACACTACGTGAGGATACTACAAGAAGATGGCAGTCTGCAGCACAGAAGAGGACCCTCACCAGAACCTGACTAGGCTGGTACTCGAATCTGGAAATTCCAGTCTCTAGAACTGTGGGAAATAAATTGATATATTTTATAAGCCACCCCGTATATGATTTTTTGTTGTAGCAGCCTGCACTAAGACAGTACTGTCAGGGGTTTTTTTAATTATTATTTTAAGCATTCTAGTGGTTGTGTAGAAATGTCTCATTGTGGTTTCAATTAGCATTTGACTAATGATGATGAGAATCTTTTCATGAACTTATGAGCCACTTATATATCTTCTTTGATAAAAAAAAATTCAAATATTTTGCTGTTTTTGTTATTGAATTGTTTTTCCTGTTATTGATATATAGGAGTTTTTTAAAGAATATTCCTTGGCCACTAATCCTTTACGAGATATATGTTTTACAAATATTTTCTCCCCATCCCTGCTCTGCATTTTCTGCTTCTCAATAGTGTTTTCTGAAGATCAAATTTTAATGGCTCTTATTTTTTTCGTGTACTATCTAAAAAAATCTCTGCTTAACTCAAAGTCACTCGAATTTTTCTATGTTTTCCTTTAGAAAGTTTATAATTTCATCTATTACTCTTAAGTCTATGACTCATCTTAATTTTCTCTTCTATCATTTTGGAAAACATTGTGACGAATTAGCGTTATTTCTTCTTATATATTTAGTAGAATTCAACAATAAAGCCATCTGGACATAGAGTTTCATTGTGTTAGGTATTTCAACTATAAATTCATGTTTTTCAAAGATATATAAAGTTATGCAGATTATATATTTTTGAGTGACTCTAGGTTGTTTCTTTTAATAAATTTCTTTAATCTAAGTTGTTGAACTTACCAGCATAAAGTTGTTTTATTATTTTTATCATATTTATGAAATCTGCATGAATAGTACAGTCTCCTCCCTTTCATTCCTGATATTAGTAACTTGCGTCTTCTCTTTTTTGCCTGTATAGAGATGTAACTGTATTAATGATTTTTCAAAAGAACTATCTTTTGATTTAAATAATTTTTTTCTAATTTTTTACATCTTTAACTCATTTATTTCCCCTGTTGTTATTTTTTCTTTCCACTTGTTTTGGATTTAACATGTTCTTCTTTTTTCCAGTTATTTAAGGTAGAAGCTTAGCTTATTAATTTTACACATTGCTTTTTAAAATTTTAATTATTTAAACCTATAAATTGTCCTCTGTGCACTGCATTAAGTGCATCTCGCAAATTGAATATGTTGCATTTTCAATTTCTTCTAACTCAAAATACTTTCCAGTTTTTATTTTAATTTTCTTTGACTCAGCAGTTATTTGCATTTCCAAATATATGGAGTTTTCCAGAAAATTTCCTATTTTTGTGTTCTTGCTTAATTGCATTATGGTGACAGAACATTCTTCATATGATTTCAATCCTTTTAAATATATTAAGATTTGTTTAATGACTCTGAATGTAGACTTTCTTGGCGATGTTCTTTGTGCTATTGAAAAGATTATGCTTTCTGCTGTTGTTAGATCGAAGGTTTATGTCAGCTAGGTCAAGTTGGTTGGTAATGTGGTTCAGGTCTCTAGATCTCAGAGATCTCTTATCTCCTTTCTGTAATCCCTCTACGATTTGTAACAAAACATTTGGCACCCAATCAGAAGCAGCAACTGGATTATTAGAGACTAACCCAGTATCTTGGCAGTCAAAACATTGCATGGCTTTTTCACCACAGCATAAATACCACATGTTCATAGGGCCTATATTTCTACTCTCGGAAAAATGAAAGGGTTTTTTTTTGTTTATATTTGCTTGTAAGATAAAGATAATGTACCAGGTGGCCTTATTTTATGAATAAGCAATTAAAGACCCACAGAGAGTTATACTATTTCCTAAAACAAGACCAAGGTGAGGACCAAATAAACAGTTTTCTTTTATTCCAAATGATCACCTTTTAAATGGAAAATTGAGAATCCCTACCCCTAATTCAAAATTAAGCAGCCCTCAGCAATGTTTTCAAAGAAGAACAGATATATAATTCCACATTTCTGGCATGGTTCACTTCAAACATTTAATAATTTCAGGCAGATTTAGATAGAGAAATTAAGAGAGAAAGCTATTATGTTTTCAGAATCAAGATGATAGGCAACTTTCTATGAAATAAAAATTATTTTAGAATAAAGTTCCACGTAGCTAAGAGATTAATCCAGACACAAAAAGTTTATTTCCTGGGTGAGGGATACACTGATTGGGCGATGATTATTTTAGAATTGTAAAGATAGCCACCATATTTTTTGTTTCTACATATGTATGAGGTACATATGAAATTTTGTTATATATATATAATGCATAGTAATCAAGTCCATTGATGGACTTGATCCATTGATGGATGTTTAGGTTGATTCCATATCTTAGCTATTGTGAATAATGCTGCAAGAAACATGCAAGTTCATGTGTCCCTTTGATATACTGGTTTCTATTCCTCTGAATAGATACCCAGTAGTGGGATTTCTAGATCAAACAGTAATTCTATTTTTATTTTTTGAGAAATCTTCATATTGTTTTTATAGTGTGCCTGCTAGTTTACATTCCCACCAGCAGTATATGAGTGTTCCTTTTTTTCCATATCTTTGTCAGCATCTGTTTTTTTTGTTTGTTTTACTTTTTAATAATAGCCATTCTCAGTGGGATAAGATTGTGTCCATTGCAGTTTTGATTTGCATTTATCTGGTGATTAGTGACATTGAGCATTTTTTTCAAATCATGTTAGCCATTTGTATGGTCTTCTGTATTTGGGGCAGCCTCTATTTGATTTTATTTTGCTTTAATCCCTATTATTTTTGTTCTGCTAATTTAGAGTTTAATTAGATATTTTTTGGTTCTTTCTGTTGTGTTGCTTGATTAATTTGTAATATTTCTACTCTTTTGATTTAGACATTTCTTGCTATAAACTTCTCTCAACACGACTTTTGCTGTCCCCCACAGGTTTTGTATTTAGGGTGTTGATCACCTGAATATAAAACATTTTTTATAGGATTTTTGTTACAAAAATGTTAAGTATAAGCACTCTACCCCGACATCAAACATTGAATTTGTTTCTTCTATCTTACCGTTATGTTTGCACCCTTTAGAACACCTCCCTTTATCCTGCTTCTTCCTCCAACTCACCCTTCCTAGTCTCTCTTATCAATCTTTCCCCTCTCTATCTCAATGTGATCAAATTTTTTAGCTCCAAAATATAAGTGATAACATGTGATATTTGTCTTTTTGGGCCTGAATGATTTCACTTAAGATGATCTCCAGTTCCATCCATGTTGCTGCAAATGACATAATATCATTCTTTTTCAGGGCCAAACAGTATTCCATTTTGTGTATACATATCACATTTTCTTTATCCATTCATCCATTGGTGTATGTTTAGGTTGATTCCATATCTTAGCTATTGTGAATAATGCAGCAAGAAACATGCAAGTTCATGTGTCCCTTTGATATATTGGTTTCTATTCCTCTGGGTAGATACCCAGTAGTGGGATTTCCAGATCGAACAGAAATTCTATTGTTATTTTTTGACAAATCTTCATATTGTTTTCATAGTGTGAGTGCTAGTTTACATTCTCACCAGCAGTATATGAGAGTTCCTTTTTCTCCACATCTTTGTCAACATCTGTTTTTTGTTTGTTTGTTTGTTTTACTTTTTAATAATAGCAATTCTCAATGGGATAAGATTGCCTCCATTGCGGTTTTGATTTGCATTTATCTGGTGATTGGCGATGTTGAACTTTTTTTTCAAATCCTGTTAGCCATTTGTATGTCTTCTTTTGGAAAATGTCTATTCATGTTCTTTGCCCACTTTTTCATGAGATTATTTTCTTTTGCCTGTTGAGTTGTTTGAGTTCCTTGTATATTTTGTTAAGTTGTTTGAGTTCCTTCTATATTCTGGATATTAGTCCCCTGCCAGATGAGTAGATTGCAAATATTTTCTCCTATTTAACAGATTGTCTCTACACTTTGTTAATTATTTCTTTTTCTCTGCAGAATCTCTTTAATTTAATAGAGTCCCATGTGTCTATTTTTATTTTTGTCACCTGTGCATTTAAGGTCTTAGTGATAAATTATTTGCCTAAACCAATGTACAGGAGAGTTTTCTCTAGTATTTTTACAGTTTTGGGGTTTATGTTTAAGTCTTTAATCCCCATCTTGAGTTGTTTTAATAAGGTGAGACAGTGATCCAGTTTTATTTTTCCACATGTGGCTATCCAATTTTCTCAGCACCATTTATTGAATAGGGTGTCACCAATGTAAGTTCTTGTCAGGTTTGTAGAAGATTACTTTGATATTAACATATGGCTTTATTTCTGAGTTTTTTATTCTGCTCCACTGGTCTGTGTGTATATATTTATAAAAATTCCATGCTGTTTTTTATTATGATAGCCTTGTGATACATTTTGAAGTCACATAATGTGATGCCTCCAGTCAGGCTTGCTTCAGCAATTTAGGCTCTTTTTTGGATCTATATGAATGTTAGGATTGTTTTCTCTGATTCTATAAAGAATGACATTTGTACTTTTACAAAGATTGCATTGAATCTGTAGATTATTTGGGGCAATATGGTTATTTTAAGGATATTAATCCTTCTGATACATGAGCATAGGATGTTTTTCAATTTGTTTGTGTCATCTACAATTTCTTTCATTAGTATTTTAGAGTTTTCATTGTAGAGATCTTTCACTTTCTTGGCTAAAATTATTTGTTAAGTATTTTATTGCTTTTCTAGCTATTGTAAATGGGGTGGCTTTCTTGATTTCTTTCTTGGTTAAATCATTATTGCTGCATAGAAATGCTACTACTTTCATATCTTCATTTTGCATCCTGCAATATTACTGAATGTGTTTACCAAACTAATGAGTTTCTTGGTGGAGTCTTTAGGTTTTTCCAGATACAAGATCATATTAAGAGCAAAGAGAAACAATTTGACTTCCTCTTTTCCATTTTGAATACCTTTTATTTCTTTTCCTTGCCTGATTTTCTCTGGCTAGGACCTCTAGTACTATGTCGAATAGGAGTTGCGAAAATGGGCATCATTGTCTTGTTCAAGTTCTTGGAATGTTTTCAACTTTTCTTCATTCGATATGATGTCACCTGTGAGTTTGTCATATACGGCTTTTATTATTTTGGGGTAGTTCCTTCTATGCTTGGTTTGTAGAGAGTTTCTATCATAAAAGAGTGTTGAATTTTATCATGTGATTTCTCTGTATCTACTGGGATGATAGTATGGTTTTCAGTCTGTTGATATGTTGTATCATGTTTATTCAGTTGTGTATGTTGAACTAACTTTGCATCTCTGATATAAATCCCACTTGATCGCAGTGGAATTTATTACCCACTTTTGATTACCTTTTGGATGTGCTATTGAGTTTTGTTTGCTAGTTTTGTTCTTGAGAATTTTTTTATTATACTTTAAGTTTTGAGAATTTTTATGTCTGTGTTCATTAGAGATATTGGTCTAGTTTTCTTTTTTGTTGTATCCTTTTCTAGTTTGGGTATCAGGGAGATGCCGGCCTCATTGAATGACTAGGGAAAATTCTCTCCTCTTCAATATTTTGGAATAATGGAAGAAATTGGTTTTAGTTCTTCTTTTTACATTTGGCACAATTCAGCTGCGAATCCATGCAATTCAGTTTTTCTTTGTTGGAAGATCTTTTATTCCTGATTCAATCTACTACTCATTATTGATCTACTCCGGTTTACTATTTCTTCCTGATTCAATCTCAGTAGCTTGTGTATTTCCAGGAATTCTCTATTTCCTCTAGGATTTCCTGTTTGTCAGCATAGAGCTGTTTATAATAATCTCTGATGATCTTTTGTATCTTTGTGATATTCATTTTAATATCTCCATTTTCATTTTTTATTTTGTTTCTTTGAACCTTCTCTCTTCTTTTCTTGGTTAGTCTAGTGGTTTATCCATTTTGCTTATCTTTTCAAAGAAGCAATTTTTCATTTCATTGGTCTTCTGTATTTTGGGCAGCCTCTATTTGATTTTATTTTGCTTTAATCTCTATTATTTTTGTTCTGCTAATTTAGGGTTTAATTAGATCTTTTTTAGTTCTTTGTGTTGTGTTGCTTGCTTAATTTGTAATATTTCTACTCTTTTGATTTAGACATTTCTTGCTATAAACTTCTCTCAACACTACTTTTGCTGTCCCGCACAGGTTTTGGTATGTTCTGTTTCCATTTTCAATTGTTTCAAGAAATTTTTTATTTCCATGTTAATTTATTCATTGACTCAGTGGTCATTCAGGAGCATGTTCTTTAATTTTCATGTATTTGTATAGTTTCCAAAGCTTATCTTAGTATTGATTTCTGGTTTTATTCCAATGTGGCATGAGAAGATGCTTGATATAATTTTGCTTATTTTTGATTTGTTGAAACTTGTTTTGTGGTCTAATATATGGTCTACCATGGAGAATATTCCATGTGCTAATGAAAAGAACTTGTATTCTGCAGCAGTCAGGTGACATGTTCTGTAAACATCTCTTAGGCCCATTGGCCTAAAGTCCGATATAAACATAATGTTTCTTTGTTGATTTTCTTGCTAGATGATATATTTAATACTGAGAGTCAGGTGTTGAAGTTTTCACTATTATTGTATTGCACTAAATCTCTCCCTTCTGATTTAGTAATATTGGCTTTACGGATCTGGGTGATCCAATGTTCGGTGCACATATTTTCAAAATTCTTATATCCTCTTGCTGGATTGATCCTTTATCATTATATTATTTGTCTTTTTCTAGTGTTCTTGACTAAAAGTTTGTTTTATAGGATATAAGAATAACTTCTCCTACTAGTATTTGGTTTCCATTTGTGTGGCTTATCTTTTTACATTCTTTTAGTTTCTATCTTTATGTGTATTTACTGGTAAGGTAATATTTTTGTAAGCAGCATATAATTGGATTATGTAATTTTATCCATTTAGCCATTCTATATCTCATAAGTGGAGAATTTAATCTATTTAAATTCAAAATTGCCATTGACATGTGAGGCTTTATTCCTGTCACATTATAAATTGTTTTCTGGTGGTTTGTATATTCTTCATTCCTTTATTTTTTCCTTGTTTGTCATTGTGGTTTGGTGGATTTCTAGATTGGTACAGTTTCAGTCCTCTCTCTTCCTCTTTTGTGTGGTTGCTTTACCAGTGAGTTTTATACTTTTGTGTGTTTTCATGATGGCAAATGCACTCCTTTCACTTCCAGGTTTAGTACTCAGTTGAGCATTTTTTTTTTTTTTTTTGTCAACTTGTTGTAGGCTTTAATCCCTGGAGCATTTCTTATAGGACATGCCTAGTGTTAACAAATTTTCCTCAATATTTTCTTTTCTAGGAAAGAGTATTTCTCCTTCATTTATGCAGAGTAATTTTGCTTGGTATAGTTTCCCTGGCTGGCATGGTTTTTCTTTTTGTCTTTCGCACTTTGAATGTGTTGTCCCATTCTCTTCTGACCTGTGAGATTTCTGCTCATAAATCTACTGTTAACCTGATAGAGTTTCCTTTATCAGTGACTAGATAATTCTGCTGTTTGGGGGATTTGCTCTTTATCAATTCCTTTAGATGGTCTGATTGTAAGGTGCCATGAAGAAGACCTTTTGTATTGTACCTGGCTGGGGATAATTGAAACCTGTACCTGAATGTTTAAATCTCTTTCTATACTTCAGGGATTTTCACCTGTTATTTTACAAAAATAATAAATAGGTTTTCTAGTTTTATACCAGTTAAAAATAATAATTTATACTATTTATAAATAATAAATAGGTTTTCTAATTCTTTCATTTTCTTTTCACTCTCAGTGATATGGTTTGGTAGTGTCCCCACCCAAATCTCATCTTGAATTGTAGTTCCCATAATCCCCATGTGTTGAGGGAGAGACCCAGTGGGAGGTAATTGAATCATGGGGGCAGGTTTTTCCTGTGCTGTTCTCGTGATAGTGAATGTCTCACAAGACCTGATGGTTTTATAAACAGAAGTTCCCCTGCACAAGCTCTCTTGCCTGTCACCATGTAAGACATGGCTTTGTTTCTCCTTTGCCTTCTGCCATGTTTGCGAGGCCTCCCCAGCATGTGGAACTATGAATCCATTAAACCTCTTTTTCTTTATAGACTACCCAGTTTCAAACAAGTCTTTATTAACAGTGTGAGAACTGAGTAATACACTTGGGGATAGTGATAAGCCACATATTTGGTCACTTTATTTACTCCCAAATGTAATAAATGCTTTGCTCATCTTTTTAACTCTTTTTCTTTAATTTTGTCTGAGTTGTTTCAAAGACTTGCCTTAAAGTTCTGAGATTTTTTTCTGCCTCATCTCATTTATTACTGAAGATTTCAAATGTATTTTGCATTTTCTTCAATGAATTTTTCAGTTCCAAGATTTTTGTTTGGTTCTTTTTAAAAATATCTATGTATTTGGCAAATTTCTCATTGATAAACTATTTTTTGACTTCTCAGTATTACTTTTCAGAATTTTCTTCTATCTCAGTGAGCCTCTTTAAAAATCAATGTTTTAAATTATTTGTCTGAGATTTCTGAGATGTTTTTATTAATACCTATTGCTAGAGAATGATTGCATTCCCTTGAAGGTGTCGTATTTTCTTGCTTTTTCATGTTTATTGTGTCCTTACATTGATACCTGTACATCTGATGTAACAGTTGCTTCCATTTATTTTTTGAATTTACTTTTGTAGAGACAACTTTTTCCTGAAGACATATCTATCAAGTCGTCTGGGCACTTTGGATTTGACTCTGGGTGTATGCAGTAGTATAGTCTTTGCATATCTTTGGCTCTAAACAATGATAGGGGTACCTGTGGTTTCCTATCAGGGTTGAGTTTTAGTTATTAGTGGAGGTTGTGGTGAAGTTGTGCTGGGGACTAGGAAGCCAGGAGAGTCAGTCTTCAGGCTTCAGTAGTAGCAGCAGTGGGCTGTGCATGCCTATCTTTGTGCCCCAGGGTGGTGTACCTGGCACCTGTGTTGGCGGTTACCAGTGGGCTGATTCTTGAGCCCCCAAGTGGCCTGCTTGGATGACTATAGTGGTAGCAGTGAGCCAGGTAGGTGAGCAGGTTCTCAGGTTTCTGGGCAGCCAGCATGGTAAGGGCCATGGCAGTAGCAGTTGTGGAATGACTCTTTAGGTCCCAAATAATGTGGGCTAGTGTTGGCGGTGTCTGTGGTATGGGGTAGTCCCCAACACCCCGAGACACACTGCTTTCAATCTCTCTTGCTCCCTGTAGCAGCAGCACTACAGCACCATGAAGAGGGGAAAATCCCAGCTGTGGAGCCCGTGCTGCTAGTGGAGTCATAGCTGTGACTCATTCCCCCAGACATGTAGCCTACTGGCTCATTCGCTCCAGTCTCTGGTAACAGAAAGAGAGGATGTGTGGAGGGGCAGAAGGGCTTCATTCTCTGTTCATGAAGCCAAGCACAGAGGTCACTCTGCCAGTGAGAGGGGATTTTGTTCTTCTCTTGCAATGCTAAGGACAGAGTTTTTGCTGCTGCTAAGGTCAAGATCACTTCTCAAAGGTCTAGACAGGGAGCTCTTGGGCTCTGAAAAGCATGTGCTATACCAAGCCCCTTTGGGCTCCTGGCCCAACTCAGTGAAGCTGGCTACTCAGGGACTTTCTTCTCCTTCTGTACCTCAGATTTTTCCCATCAATTCTCTGCTGGACTCTAGTGTTCTCCTCTAGATGTTCTCTTTAATGTATGATTATCAATTTATAATTTTTCTTCTTCTTTCCAAAGATGTCTTAAGTTAGCCATATTGAACTGGAATATTTCAATAGCCTCTTTCTTAGGGAAAAAACTAAAATTTTCTCATATTCTTGACAAACGTAGAAATTTACAATAATGCTAATTACAGTAACCAGTTCTTTTCTGACATCTGGTATTCCCTTAATTTCTACCTGAAAATTTAAAAATATACTTCAGTTCTTTTTCTATTTTCCCATGACATATATATTTGAACAGCCTATTTATTAAATATGATCAGCTTTTTTGATGAAACTGTACCTCTCTTTAAAATATGGACCATCATCTTTATCATAGGCAATACTTAAACTGAAAAACTGGAAAATTACTTTTAATAATTACCAACTTTCTATTTGCCTCTTTATTTATTTGACAAGAGCAAAATCCCAATAATCTTTAACTTTCTGTTTCTTTTATTAATACTCTCAGACATCTTATCTTGGGGCCCCATAAGACAAACTTTTTCCATGGTAGTGCTATTCCCATAAAGATGGTCCTGATGCAAGATGTAGTAAGGGCCCAAGTACAGGCTGAGAGCCTTTCCCTAATTCCATCACAGTGACTGCTGAGACCGTTTTGTAACTCTTTATATTATTTTGGTCATGTTTCAAGAATGAATTAATGTAGAGCTCATAGAGAATAATTCTTCTTGATTTTAATACAGGTTGGCATTTTTTCCCATAATGTATTGTTTAACTTCTAGTTTAGGTTAAATTGTATAGCAAGATTTACCACTGTTATTTTTAGTTCAATCCTTTCTTAATTTGCACCCTGATTACTACAGAAATCTGTTTTTTGTCCTTTTTTCCTTTTTGTGGAGAATAGTCTCACCATGTTGCCCCATCAGATCTGGAATGCCTGGGCTCAAGCTATCTTTTCAGCTACCTCCCTAAGTGCTAGAAGTATGGGCATGAGCCACAACACCCAGCCCAGACGTCTCTTTGTTGACACCCTTCAAATCAACCTCTACGTGGCAGAATCAGTTATGTTTCCAGGATGCAAACATCATAGCTACTCTTTCAAAAACTCTTCCATGTGTCAAAAAAAAAAAAGTAAAATAGTCCCAAAATAAGAAATGAGTGAACTGTGTCATCAGCATCTTTGTTTGTAGCTCAGGATAGAAGAAATCCCCTGGCAATGGCATCTTTGAAATCAGAAATTTTTTTTTCAGATATCTGTTTAATACATTTTTATGCTCTTATGCTAGTTTTGAGAGTAAAAGCATGTGATTTCAATTTTAGTTACACTGTATCTCTCATTTGCTTCTTTTTATTTTTTTCTTCTGACTTTATGGCTGCACATCTGGCATCTCAGATAATTTTGCTACAGACTCTCTCTGTAAATAAAGTACTCGGCTATTACGCCTTTATGAACCTTTCAAATAAAATTATAATCACTATTATTTTTAAGTATTATTTTTTAAATTTATCACCGCTCCAAATTTATAATATCTCTGAAACTCGCACTTCTTTTTTTTTTTTTTTTAATTTTATTTTTTTTTATTATACTTTAGGGTTTTAGGGTACATGTGCACAATGTGCAGGTTTGTTACATATGTATCCATGTGCCATGTTGATTTCCTGCACCCATTAACTCGTCATTTAGCATTAGGTGTATCTCCTAATGCTGTCCCTCCCCCCTCCCCCCACCCCACAACAGTCCCCGGAGTGTGATGTTCCCCTTCCTGTGTCCATGAGTTCTCATTGTTCAATTCCCACCTATGAGTGAGAACATGCGGTGTTTGGTTTTTTGTCCTTGCGATAGTTTACTGAGAATGATGTTTTCCAGTTTCATCCATGTCCCTACAAAGGACACGAACTCATCATTTTTTATGGCTGCATAGTATTCCATGGTGTATATGTGCCACATTTTCTTAATCCAGTCTATCGTTGTTGGACATTTGGGTTGGTTCCAACTCTTTGCTATTGTGAATAGTGCTGCAATAAACATACGTGTGCATGTGTCTTTATAGCAGCATGATTTATAGTCCTTTGGGTATATACCCAGTAATGGGATGGCTGGGTCAAATGGTATTTCTAGTTCGAGATCCCTGAGGAATCGCCACACTGACTTCCACAATGGTTGAACTAGTTTACAGTCCCACCAACAGTGTAAAAGTGTTCCTATTTCTCCACATCCTCTCCAGCACCTATTGTTTCCTGATTTTTTAATGATGGCCATTCTAACTGGTGTGAGATGGTATCTCACTGTGGTTTTGATTTGCATTTCTCTGATGGCCAGTGATGATGAGCATTTCTTCATGTGTTTTTTGGCTGCATAAATGTCTTCTTTTGAGAAGTGTCTGTTCATGTCCCCTGCCCACTTTTTGATGGGGTTGTTTGTTTTTTTCTTGTAAATTTGTTTGAGTTCATTGTAGATTCTGGATATTAGCCCTTTGTCAGATGAGTAGGTTGCAAAAATTTTCTCCCATTCTGTAGGTTGCCTGTTCACTCTGATGATAGCTTCTTTTGCTGTGCAGAAGCTCTTTAGTTTAATGAGATCCCATTTGTCGATTTTTGCTTTTGTTGCCATTGCTTTTGGTGTTTTAGACATGAAGTCCTTGCCCATGCCTATGTCCTGAATGGTATTGCCTAGGTTTTCTTGTAGGATTTTAATGGTTTTAGGTCTAACATATAAGTCTTTAATCCATCTTGAATTAATTTTTGTATAAGGTGTAAGGAAGGGATCCAGTTTCAGCTTTCTACATATGGCTAGCCAGTTTTCCCAGCACCATTTATTAAATAGGGAATCCTTTCCCCATTTCTTGTTTTTGTCAGGTTTGTCAAAGATCAGATAGTTGTAGCTATGCGGCGTCATTTCTGAGGGCTCTGTTCTGTTCCATTGATCTATGTCTCTGAAACTCGCACTTCTTAAAAATTTTTTTATCACTTTGCTGATTTCCTTGATAACATGTTAATAAACTTGGACACATTCTCAAGATCAATTTTTCTAAGAAGTTCTTAAAAATAGTTTATAAACACATGTTTTTTTCCCTTCCTATGAGATCACATCCAAATACTGTAGCATGACACACAAAGGCCTGTACATTCTACCCATATACTGTTTACACCTGGCCATGTCCTCCTTCTCACATTCTACGTCTGTGCTTCTCAACCTACCTAAGGTGAAAGACCAGTGTTTTCTCCCAGATTTATTTTAGACTTTGTAAAACACAATGAAACTTATTATTTTAAAAATGAAATGAAACAGGACATACAAGACCTTTCTTTCTTACTATTAAACTAACAGATGTAAAATGACTTTATTGAATTTCCATAAAAGTTTCTAAACATTTACTCTTCTATACTTATCTTTTCAACAATGAGTAACAAATGTTTCTTAGTCTGACTCTATTCCTTGGACCATACTTTGAATAGCATTACTTGGATATGAAGATTTAATTTGCAAAGTTAGTTCTGCTTTTTACACTTGGCTAATTTAAATATTAGAACATACCATTGACTTTACTTTGTATTTGTTTATTACATGTTCTTGTTTTGGGAAAGGCAGTCTTATACAGTTGGTCTTTTGATCCACAATAGGCTATAGAACAATGGTCACTGGGCCTGGAACACTTCCTTACCAAGAGACAAACAACCCACACAGCCTGTACCAGGCTTATCATCTTGTGTGGGATTATCTTTCCCTGTTACAGACTCATTGAGGCCTGAGGGAGCTTATCTCTTTCTTCTACCATGTGAAAACATAGCAAAAGGCACAATCTTTGAAGGAAAAAACATGCCCTCATCAGACACTAAATCTGCTGATGCCTTGATCTTGGACTTCCCAGCCTTCAGAACTGTGAGCAATAAATTTCTGTTGTTTATAAATCACCTACTCTAAGGTATTTTGTTACGGTAGATTGAACATACTGAGACAGAAATTGATACTGAGAAGTGGAGTGCTGCTGTAATAAATACGTAAAATTGTGGAAGCAGTTTTGGAATTGAGTAGTAAGTAGAAACTGGAAGAGTTTGGATGTTAATGCAAGAAAATGCCTATATTGCTGTGAACAGGTTATTAAGGGTGATTCCCGTGGAGGCTCAGAAGAAGAGGAAAGATGCAGAGAAAGCCTTTGTCTCTTCTTAGAGATTACCTAAGTGATTGTGATCAGAAGAATATTGGCAGAAATATTTACAGTAAGGGCTATTCTGATAAGATCTCAGACCAAAATTAGGAAAATATTATTGGAACCTGAAGAAAAAAAAAAAGCCCTCTTATAAAATGGCAAAGAACTTCGCTAAATTCTATTTATGCCCTAGTGTTCTGTGGAAGGCAGAACTTACAAACAATGAAAAAGATATTTGGTGGAATAAATCTCTAAGCAAGGTGTTGGGATGTAGTCGGGCTACTCTTGGCTGCTTACAGTAAAATGTGAAAAGAAAGGGAAAAAAAGATAGAATGTAATTATAATCAAAAGAGAAGCAGACATTGAAGACTGGGAAAATTCTCAACCTGGCTATGTTGTAAAAAATAAAAAAAAAGTTCAGGGGAGGACACCAAGGATGTGGCCAAGAAACCTTCTAATAAGAAGACTAGTATGAATGGGCAGAAGCCTGGCAATATTAAGACAATGGAAGAATGATCCCAAAGGTATTTCTGAGATCTTCAGGGCTGCTCCAACCATCACATGTCCAGAATCCCAGGACCTTGGGGACAGAAAGATTTCAAAGCTCTCTGCACTCCACAGCAAAGTTCCTTGGCAATCCAGCTGTGGCTCAAGTGGGTCCAGGTATGGTTCAGACCACTCCTCCAAAGTGCACAAGTGATAAATCTTGGCAGCATCCTATGGTGCTAACTTTTCAAATGCACATAATTCAAGAGCTGCAGGGACTTAGCTACCTCCAGCTATATTTCGAAGGATGCTCCATAAGCTCTTGAATCCCAGGCAGAGAACTGCCTAGCTACCTGACCAGGAGAAGGTCAACTAAATGATTGAACTATTAAAGGATTGCCTGTGTGTAGACAAGAACTATGGCCGCTTCTTGCTGCCTGTGAGGAAAAAAATATGCTACTCATATAACAAATGATCTTTTAAAACAAAATATAAATTAACTCTCCTGCTGATGAAACTCGTGGCCAATAGGCAGCCTACTACCTATATGGACTTAAAATGGACATTCATCTTAGATATAAAAATTGGATAAGATCCAAGAGATGATCCTAGAAAATGCAAAGATTAAGGACACTGTATAATATGGTGGCTCTTGCTAATGGACCCACATCATCCAAAGAGAAAAATAAGGACAAATTAACCAAAGACTAGGACCTGCCTGAATTTGACAAATTGACCACATCAAACCCATGGCCCCTAGCCACAAGCACTGGTGGTGCCTTGCCACTATTGACATCTATTCAGGCTATGGTATTACTATTACAGCCCAAAATGTGGATGCTAGAAGCACTATAGCCCCCTTTGAAAGAAACTGTGTCATGTTTATAGATAATATATGAGGCTTCACTCTGACCAAGGAACATCTTTCACTGCCCAAGCAAAACAACAGTGGATGCACTCTCATAAAATGCAATGGGCTTATTATGTGCACTCTTACTTGCAAGTCAATTGAACCATCAAACAATGAAACAATTAAAAATAGGACAATTCATCAAACAATGAAACAATTAAAAATAGACTGTAACAATTAAAAACAGGAAAACAAATAAGGCTTGCTAGTGGGGTGGTACCCACATCTGGCTAGGACAGCATGGACACTAAACACTGCACTCGACTGCAGGGGGAAGAGGATACTGCAATGCATGTTGGGAAACACTGAGCTTTGTGTTTGATATGGTGGATGTCATGGTAGATCAGGAAGCCATTTGATTAGACTGTGTATTAGTCTGTTTTCATGCTGCTGATAAAGACATACTCAAGACTGGGTAATTTGTAAAGAAAAAGAGGTTTAATGGATTCACAGTTCCATGTGGCTGAGGAGGCCTCATAATCATGGTGGAAGATGAAGGAAGAGCAAAAAGACTTCTTACATCATGGCAGGCAAGAGAGGACTTGTGCAGGGGACCTCCTCTTTATAAATCCATCAGATCTCATGAGACTTATTCACTATCATGAGAACAGCATGGGAAAGACCCGCCCCCATGATCCAATTACCTCCCACCAGGTCCCTCCCACAATATGTGGGGATTAGGGGAGCTACAATTCAAGATGACATTTGTGTGGGGACACAGCCAAGCCATATCAGGCTGGGACTTCAAAATCTCAAACTCAGTATTCCCAACCATTTTTTTTCCTTTTTCTTTCCTCTTAGAGTGCAAGTCTTAGAGATGGTTTGCAGTTCAGGTTGCCATTTTACCCCAAATACCACCTCTCTGACTCTAATCTGAAGTCAATACTTACTCCTGGAGTCCTCCTTTTTATGGGATTGTACTGGGGTGGGCAATGGAACCCAGGAGTGTCAGGGTGCTAATATCACTCTAGAGGCACTGGGAAATCCAATTCTTCCATTCTCATGGGTGACATTAACCGACACGTCAAGTTTGTGCAGGGTGTGACGTTCCTTTCTGGACTGGATATTCAAGTCCAAAAGATCTGGATCAAGTAACAAGGACAATGAGTACCCAAAGAGGTAGTAGCCTCAGGACTGGGACAGACAGCCTGGGTTGCAATACTTGGACTTCTAGCACCCTAACTAACAGACAGGAATGCCTCCAGCCACTGGGAGTACCAGAAGCAGGTAGTCAGTAGGGATACTAATCTCTCTCCCTTTTGTTCCTTAAAAATACCCAGTGTGTTATGGGTATAATAATGTAGTTGGAGTGCCTGGATTGACAACACGTTGGTGAAGATCAGCCCAGCAGTAGCAGCAGGTGGAGATGTGAAGGGTTGTTGCATCTGCCACCCACATACTCAGAACGTTTCCTCTGAATTTCCTCAAATAGTCCATGTGTGGCCCATCACCAGCCTGATAGGATTTCTAATGGTCATCAGAGGTTCCAGTCAAAGAGTGACACCCTCAGTGCAGTTCAAATATGCAGGGCACCCAATACTCCATGCATGAAGCTTACCTCTTCCATAGACATAAAATCAGAGGTTAAAAAAAATCAAAGGCAAATTAAACATCACAGATAGTATGGGAAGGTCCATACGTTGGACAACTTTACCCTGCCACCTAACTCGTGGTTAAATCAAACAAAGCTTTGTACAGTTGGACTACAGACTCTTAACACAACTGCTCCCTGACCAGCGTTACATGTGCTCCCCTGGATTATATGTTCCTCTGTGGGGCATACTAGACTTCGGAGTGCCTGTCACCCTCACATTGGCATGCTGCTTGGGAATGTGAGGGTCTCACGTGTTTTTTCAAAATGACACTAAATTGGAAGTATCCACATTTCTGACACATCACAGGGTTGCCTGAGACACCCTGCCAGGTGAACAAACTGACAGCTGGCTCTATTCTATTGTCTGTGTCCTCAAATCCAATATAGGCATACATATCCCGGAAAAACAATACGCAATTTGCCATTGACGGTGGTGGAGTTAGTTAACACTACTGCCTGAGCCATCTAAGAAAAAGAGTCACTAAATTCACTAGCCAAGGGGGTGATGGGTAACTGAATAGCCTTCAGTTATCTGCTGGCAGAACAGGGTGTTAGCTGTGTTATGGCCAACACCGCTTGCTATGTGTATATCAATAATTCAGGGAGGGTAGAAACCAAGCTGAATATCCACTCAGTGAGGTCCTTGTCAGCTATGTATCCACAGTCCACCTAGACTCATTTTTTACCTCTTTGTTTACCTTCATCCAAGCACTTGGGATTTCTGATGAGAACCATTCTCCTGCTTTTGGTTCCCCTATCGACTCTGGTAAAGTGCTCTTTCAAAATAAAAGAGGCTCTTTGAGCAAACTGCATCTGCACAAGTTGTTCAGGGGCTCCATGGGACCCAACTACACCTCCAAATCAAGGTGGGTGATTTGATATGTTTTATCTGCTGTTTCAGTGGCCAGACAAGAGTCAGGATGGGCTGAAAGGAAAGGTGGTCTTATGCATGTGGTCTTTCAACTCCATGACTTGGCCACATAAGAATGGGCCTTAGGCCTGGAACATTTTCTTACCAGGAGACAAAGAGCCCCCACAGCTTTTGCCAGGGTTATTTTCTTATGTGGGAAAATCTTTCCCTATTTTAGACTCAATGTGTGCTCCTCCATTTTGCTTCAGTGTGTGCATAAATTGCCCAATTTTGTAGCACACTCCCCGCTTTCAATATTTCAGGCTCCAAGGGGAAAAGGAAAGTGTCCTTCTGCTGCAGCACAAGAGAGATGTATACAGGCCAACTGTGCGGGCTGCCAGGAGGGACCCACAGACCAAGGGGGACGGACACACACTATTGAAAGTGATTTTGCTCTATCTCTTCTCTATGTAAGTAAAGTGTCGTCCTATCCAGGACCTGACTGTGTTGTGTTTTTCTTGGAAACTCTGATATCAAGATGCATTGGGCAGAAGTGTTTGGACTTCTATTCCTGGTGGTTGGCGTTGTGATGATCTTTGCTACTCTCCATGTAATTGGAGTCCTCCTCCAACAATGGTAACTGGTGCATAGGGTTCTGTTCAACAATGACCATCTATGATTAATTGTAGGACCCCTTTTTCACTTGATAATTATATAGATAATTATTGCTGGTAAACAATCTCCCTGTATTCATTTCAAGATATACATTTTTATGATTACTCTGCTTATTATTTCCTCTCTTTAGTTTTGTCTGCTTATGCAAACAAATATGCATATGAATAAACCATAATCAATAGAATGGTGTGTGTATATATATATATATATAAAACACTACTATTTATTAAAATGATAAAAATTAAACATAATATAACGTTCAAACAAATTTGCTTGGAAACTCAATATTTTTATTTCGTATTTTAGAATGATTGTTCTTTATTTGAAGAATATTGGTAATCTAAATTTTTTCTTGACACAAGAAATAGAATCCACTACCTCCCTTGATGGAATTTCTCTTTTAAATGTATAATCTGGGCACTGGGGCGCATACATATGATATATAGTGGTAAGCAAGACACTTACATTAAGAGTGACAGAAATTGAGAATATTTTTTAGATATTTTAACAAATTGAGTTTATGTTAATCCTTTGCAACCTGTGTAGTTACTGCTATGACTCAACTAGCTGATTTGGCCAGTCAACCAAAACTGAAGGAAAAGTTGCTAAGAGATTCTTCACTGAAACCCAAGAGTTGGATGAGAGTCAGAATCTGATGTTATTGTACATAGAGGCTATAAGAAGACAACACAAGCCAAGCAACTTCTGGAACTAGGTATCAAATGAGTCAAAGAAAGGAAGCATAGCCCATACCCCATGTCTCTGTATGGAGCATCCCTACATAAAGCCATCTGAGGACTGGGCAGAAGCTTTGGAGAAATAGGTGGTAGCTACCCTTGGAATCAATATCATCTTCTTGCCATGGGCACCAGCATTTATAAAGCTGTTCCAAGCAACCTTGAGAACAGCAGACAGCTGGCAAAGTGAAGCATGAACTGGAGAGGAATGAACAAAGCAGGTGTTACTTGGCAACTGATGCTGAAAGACTGGGTTGTAAGCACAGGTGAGGCATACTTTTAGTGGGGATAAGTTTGTACTCGTGAAGATAAGCAGATTGGGATCACTGTAATTTGAGTGTAGATATAATCATGTCCCATTTTGTAGTCGCAGATGGCAAACCCAGGTGACACTTGTGTTTAAGAATTCATCTCCTTTTGTTAACCACAGTATTAAGGTAGAATTGACATGTAAAAAGCTGTTAATGTTTAACGTATATAACTCAATGAGTATAAAGGTAAGTATATGCCCATAATAACATCACCACTATCAAAGCTCTAAGTCTCTTCACGCCCCCTTTATTAGTAATAGTAATGTTTTGTGTATATTGTAAGAACACTTAACACAAGATCTCTCTTAGCAAATGATAAGAATGCAATACAGCATTGTTAGCCATAGGTACTGTGCTGTATAGTAGATCTCCAGAACTTATTTATCTTACATAATTTGTGCCCATTGACCACAATCTCTCCATTGACTCCTCCCCTTAGGCCCTGATAACCACTATTCTACTCTCTGCTTCTTGGAACTCATCTCCTTTTACCTAACATCCGTTATACATTTATTTAAAACCCTGCAATGGCTTTTAATCACTGTACAATAGCCTATAAGGCCCCTTTGTGATCTGACTCCAACTCACTGGCCTCAATTCCTATGTTCTCTATCACTTACTCCAATCCATCTACACTGGAATTCTCACAAGTTTTAGAAAACAGCCATTACAATGCTGCTTTTCTTCATGGTTCCTTTGCCTGAAATGTTCTTACCCCAGATACTGCATGACTTGTGTTTGTTCTTGCTTTAGTTCCCTTCTCAAAGGCCACATTCTCGGAGTGGCCCATTCTGTCCACAAATGTTGAAATAATAAATAATTTCTCTCTGATTCCTTTCCCCTGATTCAGTTATGAATCTTAATATGTCATCACCTTAATATAATATCTTTGTTTACTTATTGTCTCTCTTTCCAGCCCCTCCACTACCAATGTAAGTTCTGTGAAGACAGGGTAATTTATTCTTGTGTCTTTAATGCATTTCATTATCATAATAGCATTTATCACATAACAAGCTTCCAATAGTTATTTAGTGAATGTGTAGTGTAGTAGTTAAAGCAAGAATTTTGGAGCAAAATTACCTACATACTCACTAATTATGTAACTTTTGTCTCCTCATATATAAAATGGGAATAATATTATATGCTCAGGATTGATAAGAAGATTACATGAGTTAATATGTGTAAAGTATGGAGAAGAGTGCCTGGTCTACAGCAGACCCCATTCAAATGATTTTTATTATTCAATCAGCTTTTACTACAAAACAAATACTTCTCTTATTTGCTGTAATAAGAGTTCATGCTCAATATGTGATCATTATTGAATTGTTGATAATGGGATTAGTAATTTGCATTACATTTTTGGCAGTGGTGTTCACACGTGGGTCAGGATCAAGGAAGAGGGAATGGAACATAAAAAAACTTATAAAGAAGGCTTTGGTAACTTGCTATTCAGGAAGAATAATGAAGCAAACAGAAGAAAGTTTGGATCTTGAGAAACTAGTAAGATAATGGAACCATTTACATAAGGAAGTGAGAATGAGAAAATGGTTAACGAGGAAAGATTATGAACTAGTTCTAATTCCTTAAGAGTAAAGTCTAAGTTTCAGAAATCTATAGGTACCTTCTACGCGTAATCTGAAGAAGGAGTCATGTGCCCTTAACTATACCTACACATCTGAACACAAGCTCCAGAGCAGGTGCTGCATCTTCCTTCGTTTGCAGGTGATATGCTTGGAGGCCTGGACACCTGTTTCAGTTTATGTTGCTCCACTTATCAAGTCTCCTATATCCTCAGCTTATCTCATTCATTAGATAGAAGATAGCAGACAGGTTAGGTCATGGTTTATCCAGGGCATGTGGCTACTGCACTCTTCTGAGCTTTGGCCCCAGCATATTCTGATTCCACCAATCCCACTGCATTCTCCCTCAAACAATGAATGCTATTTCTAGAGAAATTTAGCAATCATCAAGAATACCTCCTCCATCTCTTTATCCAAAACTACCTACTTTCATTCCTACTGTATTTGTATTTACAACAGAATGCAGAAAGCTCCAGATGTGTACTATCAGCAAAGCAGATTACCTTCTTTGTTTTATACCTGGTGGGAATGGAAATTGGTATACTTAGCTATTGAAAGAAACTACCCTGGTCTTCTAGAATAAGCCCCATGTCCCAGAGTTTCAGCCAGAATGAAGTGGTTAATAGTATTAGGTAACATGCTGTCTTGGGGGCAATTTAGCAACATATTTTGCTCCTAAGTACACCATCATCCAGGAGTTGTAACGAAAATACCCAGCCCAAAGGTTTACCACCCTACAGGGAAGACCTAGAGCTTTTCTGACACTATTATGGACTGATATTTAAACTTCCTCAAGTCCTGTTGAGCTGATATTTCTTGCAACATGATTATTTGTCCTCTGGCTCTTTTTTTAACCCTTCTATGTCAATTTATGGGGAAGAAGGATGTATATGTGCAGACAGCCCAGATCTATTGTCTCCGGAGGTATAGCTTGGGCCTCACCCACACCTTGTGCCAAAAACGGAAAGATTCCTACTTGAACGTCTTCATTTTAATACAGGTCCTCCCCTGTAGAGTTATACCACATGATGGAACCCTGACCTTTCATCATTTGTTGCTCCAAACAATCCTTTAAGATTCTACCTTCCTCTCCTGACTCTAGTGGCCTGACTCTAGATAGACTGATTGGATGTGCCATATGGAAGGTGATGGACTCTCAACAGTGAAAAGGCTGGCCTCCATACCTTGCTCATGGGTAAGAGTGCAGCCCAGATGTGTGATCATGGGACCCTTGCTGATTACCTGAAAATGCCCAGCATGAAGTTTATAATTTCCACTAAGAAATCTGCACAACCGGCTGGGCGCGGTGGCTCACGCTTGTAATCCCAGCACTTTGGGAGGCCAAGGCGGGCAGATCATGAGGTCAGCAGATTGAGACTATCCTGGCTAACATGGCGAAACCCCATCTCTACTAAAAGTAAAAAAAAAAAAAATAGCCGGACGTGGTGGCGGGTGCCTGTAGTCCCAGCTACTTGGGAGGCTGAGGCAGGAGAATGGCGTGAACCTGGGAGGCGGAGCTTGCAGTGAGCCGACACCATGCCACTGCACTCCAGCCTGGCCAACAGGGCGAGACTCTGTCTCAAAAAAAAAAGAGAAAAGAAAAGAAAAGAAATGAAATACGAACAGCCTGCTCAATTATTCCATCTAAGGGAGGGGTTGACTGGACATGTATATAAACACTGCACTTCTACCAGATTCCTGCTCTCCAGTAGGCTCAACCAAATGTATCTCAAATGAAGTAAACTATGTGAATGTAAGAATCCATATAAAAATTAAAGAAAAACAAACTGTAAATAATAATAATGATAAGCCACACTAATAAATAAAAACAAGCATGTAACTTAACTGGCATCCAATCACTCTTTTGCTTCATTGCCTTAGCTCTGGCTCAAACCCTATGTCCTCTTTCTAATTGCTCAAAATATGAATTTCTCCCATGAATATGCACATCCACAGAGACACACATAGATACACATGGCTCAGGGAAGTAGGAATGCCAGTTCAAACCTGTCCTCACTTTGACAGGAGATAGCCCTTATGTTATTATTTTCCTAAATATCTCTGAAGATTCATTAACATTCCAATCACTGTGGAGTCTGAGGCATTCATCTGCCTCCTTCACCTCTGGTGAGAGACAAAGGAAGAGAGGAAGAGTTTTAGTAAGAGCACAGTCAAATGATGCAGAGATATCAGAGAGGGAGTGGAGTAAAACAACATCACTTGATCTGACAACAAATTTATTTCAGTCAGCATTTATTGAGAAATAATTACATTCAGACTGAATCAGTTATTTAATTTGTGGGGTCAGTGAAAAACGAAAATACAATAGTTCTTGTTTGAAAATGACTAAGGATTCCAAGATGACAATAGCAGAGCATTAAATCTAGCATGGGTTCCTGCAGAGCATACGATTCCATGTGTCTGCACAGGTCACATGCTTATGAAGCTGGTCCTGAATTCAGATAAGATTTTTGGTCATGAATACAGACACAAATACCTAAATCCTACTTTCAAGCAACTGAGATAGAAAAAAAAAAAAGAGCAAAAACCTAAATAACTACTGTTCAGAGTAGGAAGAGAGGAATGTGCTTGTGAAGATCAGTTCAATTTGGGGAGTACAGAAGAGCTCTCAATTGGGTGATCCTGGGAATCCATGAAAAAGAAGTATGTGGATTATAGTTTGAAAAATCAACAATGATGGATATGTAGCCAAAGCAGGAAAAAAAATCTCTGGAAGATGGGGAAAAATGTATTCCTAAAGGGTCAGTATCTTTATTAGTACAAACTGTTTAAATAAAAGCATGCTTCCCTTATGGGACATGGACGGTGTTTAAGAAGATGCAGACGAGGATTTTATGTATAAGGCAAAGCAAATGTCACCAGATTTGGTTTAGGCATGTCTTCCACTTCTTCAATACTCTGTTTTTGAACCACGATACTTGTGCCAAGCAGAACTGATGTCTTGAATTCTTGGTGTCCTGGGTGTTGGCTCCCATGAGAAAGACAGGGCTGGGTGTGTGGGGAGAAAGAACGTTCTTATTTGAACTGTGAGAAAAGAGGAGGATATTAATCTCAAAGAAAGGAAATAGAGGGGAAAGGCAGAGAAAAAAAAGAAGATAGAGGAAAAAAGAATCAGTTGATTACAGGCTGAAGAAACAAAGAACAAGAAAAAACTCACCTTTGTTTTTTTAATTGTGAGTCAACTACAACCAATATGACCAGGGTAACTATCACAGTCAAACAGATCAGGATGAGAAAGATGGAATATCCACCTGGTTGGGGATAGAATAAGAACACCAGCCCTAAAATACTCTATTCCACCAAGCTGAGATTTCCCATTTCACAAGGGTGGGACCTTCCTAGAGTTTTCATCTGTGTTTTCCAGAGCCCTCATTTCAATTCCTCCTGATCCTTTGTCTGTGATCTCCTCCCAGCCCTCTCCCACTAAATCACTAGTTCCTCCTCCTTTTCTGTTAGTATGTCTAATTCTCTACTTCCATTTTCTTAAAATTTAACTACTGTCATACTCTATCCTTCTTTATGTTGATTGTCCCAGTTTTACCCTTCTTGTGCCTAACATTCCTACCCATTTCCTCAGCCCCCACACTCAAAAGCCCCAGGGCTATTTTCATTATTTCCCAGCAGAGCCTCGGCTGTTTCTCACCCCAGTGGATGATTAGATCATGGCCCTCTAGACTGCTGTGTTTCACCCGACAGGCCAGGCCAGCTGCCTCCCCAGCCGCCACATCCAGGGTTGCTCGGAGATACCATGTCTCATCAGCATTAGGCAGGACGTCCCCTCGCTGAGTGCCTCGCTGCTCCTGCTCACCCCGCATCCACATCACCCACATGGGCTTTGGGTAGAATCCTGAGACATGGCACACAAGCTGCAGACGGCCAGCGCCAGGACTGGGGCCACGGGACAGCCAGGCCTCTGGCTTCACTAGGAAGAAGAAGATAGAAAAAAATGGAATTTTGAAGGGCACCCCAGGCCAGAGCTCAGAGACTCAGGTGCCTTTGTAATAATACTAAGAGTGATTTAATAATCACTTCTTTCTCTTGTCTAAGAAACAGTCCTGAACCCACACATCTCATTCTCTAGTCTCTCACTATGTCTTCCAAAATGATGATGAGAGGCAAATTCAGATACGAGAGTTATAGTACTAGGAACAAGAGGGGAGAGAGAGAGAGTTGGGCTCACCTTTCCGTTTCAGTTCTGACTCCCCTGCTTCCATGAGCCCCGCTAGAAATCGAGGGCAGGTGTGCCCAAGAAGGCTTTGCAGTATTTCCTTAATATCTAGGTAGCGATTGAGCACTTTACAGACGTTCTGGGCCCGGATCCCTGCTCCTGGAGATGGCTCCCAGGAAATTCCTTGGAAACTCAGGAAATCCGATCCTTGATATGCCATATTTAAGAAGATGTGTGGGGCATTCATTCTACAGCCAGCTAATATCTGGATCTCGAAGGGATCTGAGAGCGGACAGGGACGAGAGATCAATATGGAAAGAATGACAAGGAAGAAAAACAAACAATTTAGAGAGTAAAGAGATTCAAGGGAAGAAAATTTTGCTGGGAAATCATATGGAGACTAGAGTTTACTGGCAAAGGGGAAGAAAATTTGTGGGAAGAAAATTTGAAGATAATAAAGATACTTTGAAATAACTAATGAGAAAGTGGTAGATGGGAAGGCTATCAGGAAGACAGGAGATTGGTCGTAAATAATTCACATGATGGTCGTAAATAATTCACGTGAAAGTGGTTAGGTACAGGCCAGTCCATGTCAACACTCAGGCAAAGGATAAAGAAGGGCAGAAAGAGGGTTGAGAAAGGCTGAGTCTGAGGGCAGGAATGAGGGGCAGAAGATCCAGAGGAGACAATCATTCCAAAGAGCCAGACATGAAGCTATATTCATGTTGAGATATGTACATGCAGGCCCTTTTGTGTATATGGTGGAGTGTGGGTGGTGGTGAAGGGTGAAGCAGAGGAGAGAGTGGGAGCCAGAGAGTGGGGAACAAGGTTAGTAAGGTTAAATGATGGTCAGAGTCTATACACTATCTTCCACTTTGGAAAATAGTTGGTGTTCCCAGGCAAATTATCAGCTTAGAGCAACGAACTTACATTCAAGCTGAAATTGACCAGCAGAAGCTTGTACTATCCGGATAAAACTGTGGAAGTATAACTGGAACAGTGACTGTAAGTTTTTCAGCTCCTGCTTGCTGAAGTTTCCATGGGACCACGGCTTCAGAAAGCGGATGGTGCCCAAGACAGTGTCCCAGCCATGAGTCTGCAGGTCACCCAGCCATCCTGAGCCCTCACTGTGTGCCCAGCTGTGGTTGGCAAAGGAGGAAGTTTGGAGCATGCGGAAGGACAGGGGCTCCTCTGCTGCTAGACGACAGGATTGTAGAGCCTGGGGAGCTGAGAGAGAGGGAAATGACAAGTAGAGAGAATGTAAAGGGATGGGAAAAGTGATGCCAAAGGGAAAAAAGGAACCCAGAGATGAGAGATAGTTAGGCAGCTTGCACATACTCCAATACCCTTTTCCTCTGGGGCCAGCTTCCTTTCTCCAAAATCAGAGACAAAAACTGAGACTGAGGGCAAGAATTCTCTGCCTGGAACTAGCCTGAAAGGCATACTCCAACATCCTAGAAGAGTACTGCTCCCTTCCCCCAGGACCTCCCCAGAGCTTCCTCTCAGCCCTCTGGTGCCCTACCATAGGTAACTTTCCACCTGCACTCTTCTTACCTGCTGTATTTTCCCCAGGACAGCAGAGACCCTCAAAGAGGAGGAACAGGAGCAGCATTGAAGCTCTGTTAAAGGAAGGATTCCTTGGCAGGACACTAGCCCTCATAATTCAGATATCAGTACCCCTCTCCACACCCTCTTGCACTCTCATCTGACTTCCCTTGCTGTACAGACAGAAAAACCTCTCCCTCTGCTGACTTCCCTGTCAGAGAAGCCACACTGCCTCGCTTTGCCGCAGCCTCCCACGGGGTTTTTCATTTCCCTTCTGTCTCTCCCACTGTCTGGCTCCAGATTTTCTCCCTGCTCTTGTCCACATCCTCCTAACCTCCCTAATTGCACTAACTGCTGGAAAACGGTTCCTGGCTTAAAACAAAGTCTGTGGTCTGGCTAGAAAATGGAGTAGCTTTTGGCCTTGGAGAAATCAAATCCACACTTGGGTTGTCAATAATCTAATCTGTGAGAAGTGATGGTAGTCACTCAGTGGTGCCTAGTGACCTGTCCACCAGTCTCCCACTTCTGCCTCTCTATGATCCTCTCCTCCGCCTGTATCTCTTCACTCTGCTCTTGATCATGATCAGAAGACACTCAGCAACCCGGATGTAGCTGCATAATAAGCAGGCAACCCTCCATAATCCAACTCTCCGTGCTGCTGAAAAAGGAGCAGCAATGGCAATGCAGATTATCAGAAAATCTAAAGAAAGCTCCTTTTTGTTCAGTTTCCCCAGTCAAGCCAACTGTCACTGTTAAAGTGGTCCATGAGTGGGCTTGACCTGGAAGTGGTGAGCTAGAGGGCAGATAGATTTCACCCACGTTTTACAGGTGGGTCTGAAGGAAATACATAGTGGACTTGGATCCCCACCCCTACCCAAACAAAGAGAGCATGTCCAGAAGTCTGTGGGCCAGCTTCGCTCTGGGTATGAAGAAAGACTGAGGGCAGGCATGAAGCTTCTCATTAGTTCATGGCCTGAGAGCATTGGCGTCCCCTTGCTTGCATTCAGTTAGAGAGCAGTTTTGGTGGACACAGGGAAGTACCTTTAGAGGACTGAAGTGTTCACTGGAGAATTAACTGAGTCTTTATTTTTGTTTCTTTTTCATTGGTATTTGTTGTGACACTCTGAAGGCAGTTGAAATGACATTCCTTTGTTTGGTTTTTATATATTTGTTCAACTGACATTTATTCAGAGCCCACCTATGACCAAAAACAATTGCCAGGCCCTAAGATATCAGAGATAGACATCTTTGGAAAAAAATAAAACAAAATTCAACCCCAAACCTCTACTTTTCTTATAGAGTGAATTTACTGAATGGTGGTCAGAATTATTGAAAAAGGTCCAAACCTAGTTTCGTCTTATTATCATTTCTAAATTCTAAGGTTAAAGAAAGATAAAAAGTTTCCTTGTTTCCTGAGTAGAATGTCTACATTTATTTTCAATACTTTTTCTGTGCTGGAGAGGTGCTGGAGAGGATGTGGAGAAATAGGAACACTTTTACACTGTTGGTGGGACTGTAAACTAATTCAACCATTATGGAAGACAGTGCAGCGATTCCTCAGGGATCTAGAACTAGAAATACCATGTGACCCAGCCATCCCATTACTGGGTATATACCCAAAGGATTATAAATCATGCTGCTATAAAGACACATGCACACATATGTTTACTGCGGCACTATTCACAATAGCAAAGACCTAGAACCAACCCAAATGTCCAACAATGATAGACCGTATTAAGAAAATGTGGCACATATACACCATGGAATACTGTGCAGCCATAAAAAATGATGAGTTCATGTCCTTTGTAGGGACATGGATGAAGCTGGAAACCATCATTCTCAGCAAACTATCACAAGGACAAAAAACCAAACACCGTATGTTCTCACTTATAGGTGGGAATTGAACAATGAGAACACGTGGACACAGAAGGGGAACATCACACACCGGGGACTGTTGTAGGGTGGGGGGAGAGGGGAGGGATAGCATTAGGAAATATACCTAATGTAAATGACGAGTTAATGGGTGCAGCACACCAACACAGCACATGTATACATATGTAACAAACCTGCACATTGTGCACATTACCCAAGAACTTAAAGTATAATAATAAAAAATAAATAAATAAATAAAAAGAAAAAAAGAAAAAAAGAAAAAAAAAAAACTGCAAACGAAAAAAAAAAGAAAAAGGTCCAAACCTAGTTTTGTCTTATTATCATTTCTAAATTCTAAGGTTAAAGAAAGATAAAAAGTTTCCTTGTTTCCTGAGTAGAATGTCTACATTTATTTTTAATACTCTTTCTTTTCTACAAATACATTCAAAGCTATAAATTGCTATGTAAATCTATCTGTAAATCACTATGTAAATCCAAAATTGGTTTCATAATAAAATTATGAACAGTAAACAAAGATAAATATTCAGGAGAATATATACTAACCTACAAAAACCATAATACATAATAAAAAGATTGGAATGAACTATGCCAAACATCAATACTACAAGTAACTGTATTCATTAGAATTTTTGTTTTGTTTTGTTTTGTTTTTTTCCTGAGACGGAGTCTTGCTGTCTTGCTCTGTTGCCCAGGCTGCAGTGCAGCCGCACGATCTTGGCTCATTGCAACCTCCGACTCCCTGGTTCAAACCACTCTCCTACCTCAGCCTCCCGAGCAGCTGGGATGACAGGCAAGCGCCACCATGCCCATCTAATTTTTGTATTTTTAGTAGAGACAGGGTTTCATCATGTTGACCAAGACGGTCTCGATCTCCTGACCTCGTGATCCACCTGCCTCGGCCTCCCAAAGTGCTGAGATTACAGGCTTGAGCAAACGTACCCCACCCATTAGAATTTTTAAATCAGGCCAGGCACGGTGGCTCATGCCTGTAATCCCAGCACTTTGGGAGACCAAGGCAGGAGAATTCGAGACCAGCCTTGCCAACATGGCGAAACCCTGTCTCTACCAAAAAAAGTAAAAATTAGCCGGGTGCCATGGTGTGCGCCTATAATTTCAGCTACTCAGGAGGCTGAGGCAGGAGAATTGCTTGAGCCTAGGAGGTGGAGATTGCAGGGAGCTGAGATTGTGCCACTGTACTCCAGCCTGGGCAAGAGAGCGAGACTCTGTTTCACAAAAAAAAGAGGGAGAATTTTAAAATCGTTTGCAAAGTAAAATAAAGCAAAGTATAATTAGAGAATAAAACAATGTTGTTATTCCACGAAAAATTGCACTTTTATATAAGTAAAGATAACCACACCCTAGTTTTTAAGTTTGAGGTTACAGAATTCACAGATAACTGCAAATTACTGAGCAAAGTAGAAATAATGTCTGATAGCAACCCAATAATCATTAACAAAATATTTAATGAGATTCCTTCTAAATTAAAATTATCCAGAAGATAAATTCCAAAGAAAACATATATATTAATTTTAATTTTTGTAACATTATATGGTACAATTATTTCCTTCCTGCTTTATGAAATTCCATCAGTGGGCCAGGCACGGTGGCTCACTCCTGTAATCCCAGCACTTTGGGAGGCTGAGGCAGGCAGATCAGGAGGTCAGGAGATCGAGACCATCCTGGCTAACACGGTGAAACCCTTCTCTACTAAAAATACAAAAAAAAATAGCAGGGCGTGGTGGCACGTGCCTATAGTCCCAGCTATTCAGGAGGCTGAGGCAAGAGAATCGCTTGAACCTGGGAGGCAGAGGTTGCAGTGAGCCAAGATTGTGCCACTACACTCCAGCCTGGGCAACAGAGCAAGACTCCGTCTCAAAAAAAAAAAACAAAATTCCATCAGTGCCTAACCACATTTTTTACTAAAAATACTTACTGTCTGTGGCCAGAGGTCTCTTTTAAAAAGAAATTCCCCCTCCTATGTTTTCCTGAGGCTGCCACAGTCACATTCGCAGATCCCGTTTTGCCAAAACCAGAAAATTCTCTCAAAACATATTATAAGATGTGACTTTGGACAAATTAATCTTTCTATGTAAGAAATTTATGGGAGATAAATCATTAAAATTGATTTAAAATAAAATTTTTGAGTACATTTGTACAAATGTAAGAAAATGTTCCATCTGCTAATTTTTTTTCAAAGAATTTAAATAAGAGTTTTATTCTTTTGGCTTATTTTCAGGAAAGATTGCAATTTCTACATACTTATTTTCTTGTTTGTGTATACTTACATTTCTTTAACATTTATTCAAATATATTTTTCAGCTTTAGTGAGGTACAACCAACAAATAAAAATTGAGTATAAAAAAGTATTTATTGCCACTGAGCTGTACATTTTAAAATGGTAAAGATGATAAATTATATATTTATATTCTACCTTAATTTTTTTAAATTGGGTATACTTAAGGTACACAACATGATGTTATCATATATGTATATACTGTGAAGTAATCACCACAGTCAAGTTATTACCATATCCATCACTTCACATAGTTACAGTTTTTCTTTTTTTTTTTCTTTTTGAGATAGATTCTCGCTCTGTCACCCAGGCTGGAGTGCAGTGGCATGATCTCGGCTCACTGCAAGCTCTGCCTCCCGGGTTCACGCCATTCTCCTGCCTCAGCCTCCCGAGTAGCTGGGACTATAGGCGCCCGCCACTACACCCGGCTAATTTTTTTTTATTATTTATTTTTATTTTTTGTATTTTTAGTAGAGATGGAGTTTCACAGTGTTAGCCAGGATGGTCTCGATCTCCTGACCTTGTGATCCGCCTGCCTCAGCCTCCCAAAGTGCTGGGATTACAGGCGTGAGCCACCGTGCCCAGCCATTTTTTCTTATTTTTTACAGTGAGAACATCTAAGATCCTCCCTCTTAGCAATTCAAATACTACACAATAGAGTATTGTTCACTATAGTCACATTGCCGTACATTAGACCTCCAGAACTTATCTTGCATAACTGGAGCTATCTACCTTTTACCAACATCTCCTCACTTCTCCCTTACTCCGATCCCTGGAAATCCCCATTCTATTCTCTGTTTCCGTGAGTTTGATTACTTTCGAATCCGCACACAAGCAAGATTATGCAGCATTTGTCTTTCTGTTTCTGGCTTATTTCACTTCGCATAATGTCCTCCAGTTTCACCTGTGTTGTTACAAATGGCAGGATTTTCTTTGTAAAGATTGAATAACATCCATTATATATATCAAATTTTATTTATCCATTCTTATGTCAATGAACACTTGGTTTTTTTTTCACACTTTTGCTATTGTGAATAGTGCTGCAATGAACATGAGAGTGCAGATAGCTCTTTGAGACAGTGATTCTATTTCCTTTGGACATATTTACAAAAGTGGGATTGCTGGAACATATGGTAATTCTATTTTTAATTTTTTGAGGCATCTCCATACTGTTTGCCATAATGGATATACCAATTTACATGGCTACCAAAAGAATACAAGGGTTCTTTTTTATCCACAACCTCATCAACACTTGTTATCTTTTGTATTTTTAACAATAGCCATCCTAACAGGTAGGAGCGGATATCTAACTATGGTTTTGATTTGCATGTCTCTGATGATTAGTGATATTTAGCACCTTTTAATATATCTATTGGCTATTTGTATGCTTTTTTTTAAGAAAAGTGTCTATTCAGATTCTTTGTTCATTTTTGTTTAGGGTTTTGTTTTGTTTTGCTATTGTGTTGCGTGAGTCCTTTATGTATTTTGACTATTAAACCCTTATTAGATATATGGTTTGCAAATATTATCTTTTTCTTTTTTTTTTTTTTTTGATGGAGTTTCACTCTTGTTGCCCAGGTTGAGTGCAGTGGCACGATCTCGGTTCACTGCAATCTCTGCCTCCCAGGTTTAAGCAATTCTTCTGCCTCAGCCTCCCGAGTAGCTGGGATTACAGGTGCCTGCCACCACGCCCGGCTAATTTTTTGTATTTTTAGTAGGGTTTCTTCATGTTGGCCAGGCTGGTCTCAAACTCCTGACCTCAGGTGATCTGCCCACCTCGGCCTCCCAAAGTGCTGGGATTACAGGCGTGAGCCACTGTGCCTGGCATTTTCTGTATTTCCTGAATTTGAATGTTTGCCTGCCTTGCTAGGTTGGGGAAGTTCTCCTGGATAATATTCTGCGGAGTGTTTTCCAACTTGGTTCCATTCTCCCCTCACTTTCAGGTACACCAGTTAGACACAGATTTGGTCTTTTCACATAGTCCCATATTTCTTGGAGGCTTCCTTCATTTCTTTTTATTCTTTTTTCTCTAAACTTCTCTTCTCACTTCATTTCATTCATTGGATCTTCCATCACTGATATCCTTTCTTCCAGTTGATCAAATCAGCTACTGAAGCTTGTGCATTTGTCACGTAGTTCTCGTGCCATGGTTTTCAGCTCCATCAGGTCATTTAAGGGCTTCTCTACACTGATTATTCTAGTTAGCCATTTGTCTAATCTTTTTTCAAGAATTTTAACTTCTTTGCGATGGGTTCCAACTTCCTCCTTAACTCTGAGAAGTTTGATCATCTGAAGCCTTCTTCTCTTAACTTGTCAAAGTCATTCTCTGTCCAGCTTTGTTCCATTGCTGTTGAGGAGCTGTGTTCCTTTGGAGGGAGAGAGGCACTCTGAATTTTAGAGTTTCCAGTTTTTCTGCTCTGTTTTTCCCCCATCTTTGTGGTTTTATCTACCTTTGGTCTTTGATGATGGTGACGTACAGATGGGGTTTTTGTGTGGATGTCCTTTCTGTTTATTAGTTTTCCTTCTAATAGTCAGGACCCTCAGCTGCAGGTCTATTGGAGTTTGCTGGAGGTCCACTCCAGACCCTGTTAGCCTGGGTACCAGCAGCAGAGGCTGCAGAACAGCAGATATTGCTGAACAGCAAATGTTGCTGCCTGATCGTTCCTCTGGAAGCTTCATCTCAGAGGAATACCCAGCCATGTGAGATGTCAGTCTGCCCCTGCTGGGGGGGTGCCTCCCAATTAGGCTACTCAGGGGTCAGGGACCCACTTGAGGAAGCAGTCTGACCATTCTCAGATCTCAAACTCCATGCTTGGAGAACCACTACTCTCTTCAAAGCTGTCAGACAGGGACATTTAAGTCTGCAGAGGTTTCTGCTGCCTTTTGTTCGGCTATGCCCTGCCCCTAGAGGTGGAACCTTTAGAGGCAGGCAGGCCTTCTTGAGCTACAGTGGGCTACACCCAGTTCGAGCTTCCTGGCCACTCTGTTTACCTACTCAAGCCTCAGCAATGGTGGGCGCCCCTCCCCAAGCCTAGCTGCCACCTTGCAGTTTGATCTCAGACAGCTATGCTAGCAATGAGCAAGGCTCCGTGGGCATGGGACCCTCCAAGCCAGGCACACAATGTAATCTTCTGGTGTGCCATTTGCTAAGACCATTGGAAAAGCTCAGTATTAGGGTGGGAGTGACCCAATTTTCCAGGTGCCATCTGTCACAACTTCCCTTGGCTAGAAAAGGGAATGCCCTGACCCCTTGCACTTCCCGGGTGAGGTGATGCCTCGCCCTGTTTCATCTCATGCTCAGTGGGCTACACTCACTGTCCTGCACCCATGGTCCCACAAGTCCCAGTGAGATGAACCCATTACCACAGTTGGAAATGCAGAAATCACCCTCTTCTGCGTCGCTCATGCTGGGAGCTGTATACTGGAGCTGTTCCTCTTCAGCCATCTTGGAACCACCTAACCTCTTAAAAAATCTTATCTGGGCCAGGTGCAGTGGCTCATGCCTGTAATCCCAGCACTTTGGGAGGCCGACACAGCTGGATCACCTGAGGTCAAGAGTTTGAGACCAGCCTATCCAACATAGTGAAACACCATCTCTACTAAAAATACAAAAAAAAAAAAAAAATAGCCACACGTGGTAGCAGATGCCTGTAATGTCAGCTACTCAGGAGGCTGAGGCAGGAGATTTGCTTGAACCTGGGAAGTGGAGGTTGCAGTGAGCTGACATCGCACCATTGCACTCCAGCTTGAGTGACAGAGCAAGACTCTGTCTAAAAAAAAAAAAAGTAGCTATCAATAATTCTATTTATCATTTTGCCAGGGAAAATGGGCAAAAAATATAATAAAAGGTATAACAATTGAAAAAAATCTAATGAAACTTTCATATTTAGAGATATCATTAGAAAATCCAAAAGGATCTATAGAGAAAACATTAAATGTAATGAGTTAATTTAACATGGATACTGGTAGCAGGGTCAAAATTTTTTTTATTTATAACATACAGTAGACCTCTCCTTAATTCATGGTTTTGTTTTCCACAGTTTTAGTTACCCATGGTCAATGGCAGTATGAAAATATTAAATGGGCAATTCCAGAAATAAATGATCTATAAGTTTTCAATTGTGCACCGTTCTAAGTAGCATGATGAAATTTCATGCCAGCCTACTTCATCCAGACAAGGATGCAGATCACCCCTTATTTAGTGTATCTACACTGTATATGCTACTCAACCCTTAGTCACTTAGTAGCTGGCTCAGTTATCAGATCAGCTGTCCTGGTCTCCAGTGCTTGTGTCCAAGTAACCCTTATTTTACTTAATAACAGCCCCAAAGCACAGAAGTAGTGATGCTTGTAATTCAAATATGCCAAAGAGAAGCCATTAAGTGCTTCCTTTAAATGAAAAGGTGTTAAGTTTTTGACTTAATAAGGAAAGAAACAAAATATGCTGATGTTGCTATGTTCTACAGTAAAAAGGAATCTTCTTTCCATAAAATTGTGATGGGGAAAAGGGAATTGTACAAGTTTTACCGTCACACCTCAAATTGCAAAGGTTATGATCAGAGTGTGTGGTAAGTGCTTAGTTAAGATCTTAAAAAGCCATCAAATTTGTGGGTGGAGGACATGAACAGAAAGGGGCTCCAATTGGCAGCAATCAGGTTCAGCACTATTTGTGGTTTTGGGCATCCACCAGGGGTCTTGGAATGTATCCTCTGAAATTCAGAGGGGACTACTCATCGGCTACTTTGTATTCTTTGACCTACATCTCCTCATTTCCTCCCACCACCACCTGCTTCCTGCCCCTGGTAATCACTGTTTTATTCTCTATTTCTGTGTACTCAACTCTTTTAAGATTCCACATATAAGTGAGATTATACAATCAATATCTGAGAAAACCTGTGTCTTGACGAGCTTGTCAGAAGTGTACATGGTCTTTAGGCCCATAGGAGAGTATGAGTTAGAAGCATCAATTAAAGCTTCGATTTAGAAGTGTGCACATGCTGATTTTTAAATTTGAAACAAATATTGGGACTAGGGATAATCTTTCCCTAGAAGACAGGTTTCATATGTCAAGCAACAATGGTACTAATGCAGAGTGGAAATACAAACCATGCCATAGAACTAAATGAGAATAGTCACAGCATAGTATGGAAATGTGTGACACTCCTATGTGGACACTGTGGGCACTGCCATGTCCATTTCTGTACTTTTGAAACAGAAAGGAAATATGAAATACGGAATATGATATGTGAGAAAGAATGTAACTTGAAAACCTGGTTAATTTCTAGACCTTTCAAACGATCTCAATTGCTCCACTTTTCAGGGAAAAGACAGTGTATTAAGAAAATTTTTCCCTCAAATATGACATTCAAAGAATTCCAAAATTTTCATTTTGTCTGGCGATTTTCCTAACTAAATTTAAATTTACAGTCATCTTGCAAATGTTGCCAGAAACAAAATGGAGTCACTAAGGAAAAAAAAAAAATGGGCAGAGCTAGGGAAGACTATGCAGAGAGGGTTCTCACACTTGTATACCTAGTAAGAACAACTACCACGAAAGACTCTGCAAAAACCACAACCTTGAAAAGGCCATCACAACCTTACACGAAAAATGCCTCAAAGACATCTGCCCTGCCAGCAACTGTCTGTTTAACCTCTGACTGGTGTCACCCTGGTTATTGATATTTGTAGGTAAGGATAATTATTTCAAAACAAATCTGTAATCCTCTTCATTTTTTTTTCTTTAAAAAAATTGCCTTCCTTTACCTCCCTGAATATGTACATAGTTTACTATGGCACATATATTCCCGTTGTAATGCTCTATTCCCAAATAAATATCTTTTTCTTTTAGAGAGCCTCTTTTTCTGTTTGTTATTTAGGTAGACATTCTGAACATATTTGGCAAAAACTTACACGCTGTTGAAACTGAAACCAAGACCTCTTCCTCTATCTTCCGTCTCTCAGGCACAACTCAATTTCTAACGCGGTCTTTGGCAACACTAATATTCCTTTCTGGTAACACAATTTTGACTGGATTACTGTTCTCATGTTTTAGGCTTAACTTGTTTAAAAATTTGATGAGTGGCCAGGTGTGGTGGATCATGCCTGTAATCCCAGCACTTTAGGAGGCCGAGGTGGGCGGATCACAAGGTCAGGAGATCAAGACTATCTTGGCCAACATGGTGAAACTGCGTCTCTACTAAAAATACAAAAATTAGCTGGGCATAGTGTCACGTGCCTATAATTCCAGCCACTCAGGAGGCTGAGGCAGGAGAATCACTTGAACCCAGGAGGCAGAGGCTGCAGTGAGCCGAGATCACGCCACTGCACTCCAGCCTGGACAACAGAGCAAGACTCTGTCTCAAAAAAAAAAAAAAGTTTGATGAGTGTGGGGCTAGTGTTGTGATAGTCTCTTGTGCCCTACCAACTCTTTTGGATTATTTTTTAAAATGAGGAACATTTCAGATTTAGTTTGTATCAATTCAACTTTGGGAGTCTTGCAAGAACTCACTCATTTTAATGGAAAATAGCCCAGATTGTCTACTAGCTTTTCCTGAACTCTGTTTTGGGTGTTGTACCCAAAATAAAAAGCTCATAAACACAAAAATAGTAATGTTCATGTCTGTGACAGCCAATGTTAAGTCTCTGCTGTTGTCTATGGCTGTTATCCAAAAAGTAGATTCAATTCTGTCATGCACTGGAGTCTGGGAATGTTGTTAAGAGATACATACATTGAAATTTGGAGAGCTGCTCTGTATTTATCAATTAGGCAGTAATAATCTTAGATGAAGGCTAGTCTTATTAATGTTGCGAACCAGTAGTGTCCCCAGGAATAGAGAACATGACACTACTCACTTTGCATTTTCTTATCCACATAATAGAATTAGTTAGTGACAACCCTCTACACTTGGAATTGCTTGCCGCTACATTTCTGCATGATACGTAGATCTCTGCAAATATGTGATTTTCTCCTAAATGGAGAAAATCCAAAAATTCTTCTTAAAATTTTTCATGGGCATACAAGAAGATAGGAGGTGACATCTTAAAACAAGCATCTCTGAACTTTTTGTATAAAAAAAAGCGACCTTTTTGCTCTATTATTAATACCTCATGTGGTGATATGAAGGCCCAAATGTAGACAGCAGTTATGAGATATTACAAGAGAAGAAGAAAGCTCTGCTGCTTATAGAACCTTATCCAAAATGTTATCTTTGACTTAGGCTGGAGGTGCACATAGCATAGCTCCTAGAGTTCTGTTTGTCTCATGAATATTTGTTACTCAAAACTCCATAGGCAAGAGCTCCTGAAGAGAAGGTCATATGCTAGCAGCAATTGTCATTTTTTCCCTCAAATATTGCTATAGTATAATTTTGTTTGAATTATAAACTTCAGTCTTTATTATATTTGATTCTGGCATTTTGGTTTGTAGTGCTATAGTACAGGCAATGTTTTAAATGCTTTGCCTTTATGTAAGTGAATATCGGTACACACACATACACATACACACACAGACACAGACACACACATGCACACTCACAGCCAGTTTAGAATGTGGGGTAAGGAACACCAGACAAAGAGGGCAATATAAGAAAGAGAAGACACTGAAAACATTGGGAAGGGGCAGTAACAGAGTGCCAGAGAAGATAAGGCAGTTGGGACGGGGAGAGACTAAGTGAGGTGGATAAACCAAAAGCATCCTTCTAGGTTAAAGCAGACTAAAAGTTTAGGAATTGTTTAATATCACCTTCTCATCCTATAGATGTGGGAATAAAGGCTAAGGAAGGTGAAATGAAAATGCAGAATCATATGGGGGCTTTTCCAAGGAGGTATGAAGGAAGCTGAGGACAGGGAGAGCGGCTGGAAGTCAGGGGGTAAGAGAAACTCCAAAAGTCAGGGCTTGAGGGAAATAAAAGGTGAGGTAAGAGGCTCAGGGCTGTGGGAGGCACATTTTTCTCTGAAAAGCAGTTTGGATGAGGAAGAGATTTGTCAGTTGGAAGAGAGAAGAAGTCACTACAGGGTACTAAGGAAAAGCGTTGCTGAAATTGGAGATCAAATACCAGCTCTGCCAGTAAGAAGTTGCATCTCCCAGTGAAATGCTGCTGCTGCCATTTCAACTGTTAGCTGTTCTCTTTCCCAGTGGTAACAGTGAACATGGTAAGAGTCATTCTGGCAGCTCCGAGAACTAGTGCAGGGGTTTGGATTTTAAAAAGCAAGCAGGGCTTTCCTAGGTGCAATTGGACACTAAGGGTCTGTCTGGGTCTTTCTGTCTCCAGCCCTCTTCAACTATTCTGGTGGCTGGGACTAGAGCCTGAAGCCTTAAGGCAATCAAATGTGTCAGACTTCCTGTGTTCTTTAGCATCTAGGTTCTTGTTTTCTAAATCATTTTCATTCCCATTCTTCCTAATTGTCTCCTGCTTCTCTCTTTATCTTCACCATCTTGCTTTTCCGCTCTTCACAGCCTTCCAGGGGCCGACCTCCTTTCATGTCATCCAGACCTCGTCCTTTACCAACAGTACCTGGGCACAAACTCAAGGCTCAGGCTGGTTGGATGATTTGCAGATTCATGGCTGGGATAGCGACTCAGGCACTGCCATATTCCTGAAGCCTTGGTCTAAAGGTAACTTTAGTGATAAGGAGGTTGCTGAGTTAGAGGAGATATTCCGAGTCTACATCTTTGGATTCGCTCGAGAAGTACAAGACTTTGCCGGTGATTTCCAGATGAAATGTGAGTCTAGTTCACTGAACTGGGAAGATTCTCAAGGACTCTCATTTCTCTCTTTATTGCAAAGTGTTGCTCTCTCTGATGCTTTTCCTTCCTTTCTATTTTACCCAACTGCATGCACACACTTTTCTTGAGTAGTCTCTCACTCCAGCTTCACACCATCACACCTCATATTTTAGATTCTTGCTGCCTCTGCACTCTTCTCTTACTCTCAGACTGTCTTCCACTTTGTAACCAGCTGCTGGTTTGTCTTATGTGAAACTTCTCCTCAAGGGCCCTTACTTCTCCTACCCTGTGCCTGAGTGATCTAACGTGTGGCTTTCTCCCCTAATCCATCTTTTCAGTCATCTCCTCCCTGCACCCTCCTCTTGCTGGGAACCTCCACTCACTCTGGAGTGCTGCACTCCTGACTGCACCACACTCTGCCTCACCTCTCCTTTCATACTCACTGTACTCCTTTATCACATACCTTTGTCTTCGTTGCATGCACATTTTTCTCAATGCTCTTGTTTCTGAAAATGTCTAAATGTTATCATTAGTTTTTAGCTCATCATCATTTTACACCCAATAAGTTTATCCCCACCAAAATCTAAAATCCTAGGTTCTTTTCTCATGCCTTTTTTCTTATTTGTGTTTAATAACTTGCTCTCTGTTTTCCCTCTACATAGACCCCTTTGAGATCCAGGGCATAGCAGGCTGTGAGCTACATTCTGGAGGTGCCATAGTAAGCTTCCTGAGGGGAGCTCTAGGAGGATTGGATTTCCTGAGTATCAAGAATGCTTCATGTGTGCCTTCCCCAGAAGGTGGCAGCAGGGCACAGAAGTTCTGTGCACTAATCATACAATATCAAGGTATCATGGAAACTGTGAGAATTCTCCTCTATGAAACCTGCCCCCGATATCTCTTGGGCGTCCTCAATGCAGGAAAAGCAGATCTGCAAAGACAAGGTTAGTCCTGCTGTTATTTCACTTCCCACCACTTCCTCTAAGATCAAGAGTAGGAAGATATCCAAGGATAGGAGGTTAAATAACAAGTTATTTGTTTCCCAAAGGAGTGAATGGGGTCGCTGTCCAATCTTGTAGGTTTCTGAGTTCATAACCTCTGAACTCGAGTTGTAACATGACACTTTTTCTTCCCCTCCTGCCTTAGTGAAGCCTGAGGCCTGGCTGTCCAGTGGCCCCAGTCCTGGACCTGGCCGTCTACAGCTTGTGTGCCATGTCTCAGGATTCTACCCAAAGCCCGTGTGGGTGATGTGGATGCGGGATGAGCAGGAGCAGCAGGGCACTCAGCTAGGGGACATCCTGCCCAATGCTAACTGGACATGGTATCTCCGAGCAACCCTGGATGTGGCAGATGGGGAGGCGGCTGGCCTGTCCTGTCGAGTGAAGCACAGCAGTTTAGAGGGCCAGGACATCATCCTCTACTGGAGTAAGAAATAGCAGGGCCCCAGGCTGGAACTGCCAGGAAGTGATCTTCAGGCATAGAGGGAGGCACTGGGGAAGAATAGAGCTTGAGAGATGAAAGAGGGAAAGAGAGATTGATTGATTGATTTCCAGGACCCCAATCCCAACGGGAGTAAAAATAGATAATCCAAGTTATCAAAAAGGTAGGAATTAAGGACCTGTAAACTGGGTAGAGGGGATCAAAGGATGGATATATGGTGGCCAGGAATATGAGAGAGAGGAAGTTGGAAATGACCATGCATTGGAAGTAGGTGGGCAAAGGAAGGCCAAGGAATTCTGTGTATAGGATCTGAAGTGACATCCTTTTGTCCTCTCTCAATTGCCAGGAAACCCCACCTCCATTGGCTCAATTGTTTTGGCAATAATAGTGCCTTCCTTGCTCCTTTTGCTATGCCTTGCATTATGGTATATGAGGCGCCGGTGAGTTGTGGGTTTTTTTTTTTTTAATATGTCTTTTCTGTTCATCCTTCCACTCTGTTTTACCATTTTATCTATTTAAAAATTGTTTATCCTCAATCCTTTCACCATATCCTTTCCCGAAACTCCCATCCCTTTTATGTGGACTTAAAAGAAAATTCTGTTAAAATACACATAACATAAGGTTTACCATCTTTACCATTTTTAAGTGTACAGTTCAGTGGTGTTGTGTGTTCACATTGTTGTGCAAGCAATCTTCAAAACTCTTCCGTCTTGCAAGACTGAAACTCTATTTCTATTATACTGCAAGTTCCCATTTCCCCACTTCTCCAGGACCTGGTTAGGACAGTTCTACTTTATGTCTCTATGAATTCTACTAATCTAGGTACCTTATATAAGTGGAATTGTAAAGAATTTGTCTTTTTGTGACTTATTTCATTTAGTGTAATATCCTCGTTGTAGCATGTGACAGGGTTTCCTTCCTTTTTTCAAACTGAACAATATCCCACCATATGCGTATAACACATTTGGTTCATCCGTTCGTCTATCTATGGACACTTGGGTTGCTTTCACTTTTAACTATCATGAATAATATTACTATGAGCATGGATGTACCAACATCTCTTATGTGGAGCTCTTTTATTCTTCTGTTTTTAACAGGTCATATCAGAATATCCCATGAGCCGTCATCATGTCTCCTCTCCCATTCGCAATAAGTACCAAGAAGCCCAAGATATCAGCCCAAAAGTCAATCTTATCATACTTCAAATGATTATCAAATTTGATGAAATCAGAGTTTTCATGTATTTTAAAATAAATTATTATTTAAACATCAGCAAAAAAGTACTTAAAACTGTAAATTTATTATGAGACTGTACTAACAGTATGATTCGCCCAGATTTTACACACATTAAAATGTTGGAAAGAATGTGTCTCAAAATAAATGAAATATAATACATATGACTTAAGGGTGACTCCCTTTGGCTTCCTAATTTAAAACTTTTCTTTTTCTGCTTCTGGTTAAATACCATTTGTCAAAGAACCAAATATAATTTTGCCAGGATCATTGTATTTGCAGAGATGCAGAGCCTTTTGGATGTAATTTCTTATCTGTCTCTGCCTGGATGACTTTCTAGCCCTGAAGGCTCAGCTGAGATGTTTCTTCCCCAGGAAGCCTTTCCTAGTGCTATAATAAAAGGAACTATGCAGGGATCCACTTTACACTTTACTCACAGCATTGGTTATTTTTGTTTTTCCTCCCCTTCTCTTTGTAAGTTCCTTGAGGACAGTGTTCCCTATTTGTAGATCTCTGGCAAGATCTCTTAGCTGCAAATTCTTTAATAGCTGTGTTGTATCAATTTAGTTGTATCTTTGATTTACATTTACCTTTATTCATTTTTTGTTTATTCCATAGTTTTCTAAAACAACCCATTTTAAAGCATCTAAATTCATTTTTATTAAAACAGTGAAGACCAGGAGCAATTTGAGTATGTATTTTCTGCAGAACTTAGGAAGGTAGGTCAGGGCAAACAGAAGTTTTGGAGAAGCCCGGAATACTAGAAGCAATTTTCCCACCTAGAAATTTTAGGACAATGTGGCATTTGGAACTTGAGAAGTATAGGAAATGGGTGAAAACACAGCTTTCTCTTCTACTAACACAGTTGGTTGTTTCTCCAGAATGCATTCAACTTGACCCCATCTTGTAGCTTAGCCATGCTTTTGTTGTATGCTTGAGTACACCTTAAGTACAGTCTTGGGCCCTGGTTAGTCTGTGGTACTTGGAATATGAACTATAAACTAGCTGCAGCAATAGCACTTCGCAGCTTGTTAGAAAAAGCAATGTTTAGCCTTCCTACCCCGCTGACCTGCTGAATCAGAAAATCTGGGGATGAGAGCCAGTGATCTGTTTTAAAGGCTTCCAGGTAATTCTGATGCACATTCAAGTTTAAGAACCATTGGTCTAATGGTTTCTCTTACTATTGACTATTGACTATTTTGGCCACTATTGACCACTATTCCACTATTGGCATTTTGGCTCATTTAATTCTTTGCTGTGGAAGGCTCTTCTGTGCACCATAGGATGTTTAGCAGCATCTGCTCACTAGATGCCAATAGTATCTCCTCAGCTGTAACAACCAAACATATCTTCAAACATTGCCAAATATCTCCTAGGAGGCAAAACTGATATCAGATGAGAACCAAGATTTAAGATAATAATCAGAATGGTATGACCCTGCTTAGCAGAATAATTGGTTCATAGTATATATGTGACCCGATTGGCCCAATCCAACTGAGGCCTTGGATTAATGTTTGTTGGTTGAGGAAAGAGGAATTATGTCTGGATGGTGTGATGTGTGCAAAGCCTAAAATTGCTATATAATTTTATTCCGTAGAAAAAGCTGGCCTAGAATTGAAGCTCACAAACAAAAAAGATAAAGGAGCAAATAATGAGATAACAGGGCCAAAGCCCAGATCAAACTATATCTGGAAACTAAACTACCTCTGGACAATTTAGTATATGAACCTAATAAGTCTCATTTTTTCCTTTTGAGCCAATAGAGATTGAATTTTTAGTTGGGTTGAAAATGCTGACATTACTGTGATGTCTGATGTCTTGAACCAGCTTTTTTATATTTTTCTTAATTTTTTTGTCCGTTTTCTTTACTCATTTTTTTTCTTTCCAAATTACCAGCTCTCAACAGTGGTTTTTTGCGGTTGTTGTTTTGTGGGGTTTTGTTTGTTTGTTTTGTTTTGTTTTTTGGACTTAAGATTGTCCTCTAAGGATCCTTACCTTGGTAAATCTTAATTTACTTGTGATTTTAACTATGACCTCTGAATGAACGGCTTTCATAAATAGATCTTCAGCTTCAAATTATAAGGCCTTCCTGACTGTTTTTGTGTGAGAGAGAGTGTGTGCATATGTATGTGTTTGTGCTATTTTGGCCAAAATATTAAAATACGATCATTCCCCTTTATCCACAGTGGACACATTCCAAGACCACCAGTGATGCCGAAAGCCTGCAGATAGTGCCAAACCTAATTGCCATCAGTTGGAACACATTTCTGTTTATGTTTGCCACTCACAAATTTAATACTTTAATTATCTTGACTAAGCACTTATCATGCGTGCACTTTGTTATAACTTTTGCAGTGTAAGGTGTAACAGCAAAATTACCACAAATTTCTTTTTTCTTCTTCACAATTTCGTGGATAGAAAATTCATTCTTACTGAAGATTTTAGCAACCTCAGCATACAATTTTTTTCTTTGCATTTTAAATGGAGAACTTTCACCTTTTCATTTGAAGGAAGCACTTTACAGCTTCTCTTTCGCATATCAAAATTGCCAGCATCACTACTCCTGTATTTTGGAGCCATTAATAAGTAAAATAAGAGTTACTTGAACTGTGCTTGTAGTAACTCTACAAGCACTGTGATACTGCAGCAGTCAATCTGATAACGAAACCAGCTACTAAGTGACTTAAAACCATGAGGTAAAGAATGACTCCTTTTCAACTTTTTAATTAATAATTTTATAGGGGCCAAGCATGGTGGCTCACGCCTGTAATCCCAGCACTTTGGGAGGCCGAGACAGGTGGATCATCTGAGGTCAGGAGTTTGAGACCAGCCTGACCAACATGGCGAAACCCTGTCTCTACTAAAAATACAAAAATTAGCTGGGCATGGTGGTGCGTGGCTGTAGTCCCAGCTACTTGGGAGGCTGAGGCAGGAGAATCACTTGAACCCAGCAGGTGGAGGTTGCAGTGAGCTGAGATTGTGCCCCTGCACTCCAGCCTGGGTGAAAGAGCAAGACCCTGTCTCCAAAAATAATAATAATAATAATAATAATAATTTTATATGTGCAAAGATAAAGCAGTATGAAAACTATTGTTTGCTCATTAGACAGTTTTGAAAAAATTATCAACTCATGATTAAAATAAATTTCAGATATTGTATCATTTCATCCTTAACTATTTCAACATGTCTTTCTGTAACATATAGACTTTTTTAACATATAGCTAAAATTACATTATGACATCCCCAAATAAAAGATTTCTTAATATCATTAAATATATAGTTGTTCAGCATTCAAATTTTTTCCAATTGTCTCATGAATTGTTTTTACAGTTTACTCATTAAGTTGGAATAAAAATAAGATTCATGCCTTAAAATTAGTTGATGTTTCATAAACCTTTTTTAACCTGTAGGTTTCTTCTCTCATTTTTATCCTAGAATTTGTTTTTTAAGAAATTTCATCATTCTTCTTGTAAAATCATCCACAGTTTGGATTTTGCTGATTACATAGCTATAATGTCATTTAACATGCCCCTTTGTTCTCTTTCTTTACTATATATAAATAGATTTGTGGGCCAGGCGTGGCCTGTAATCCCAACACTTTGGGAGGCCAAGGCGGGCGGATCACGAGGTCAGGTGATGGAGACCATCCTGGCTAACACTGTGAAATCCCGTCTCTACTAAAAATACTAAAATTAGCTGGGTGTGGTGGCACGTGCCTGTAATCCCAGCTACTCAGGAGGCTGAGGCAGGAGAATGGCGTGAACCTGGGAGGTGGAGCTTGCAGTGAGCCGAGATCATGCCACTGCACTCCAGCCTAGGCAACAGAGCAAGACTCCATCTCAAGAAAAAATAAAAAATAAATAAATAGATTTGTGATGTGCTCAGATTCAGGTTTTATTATACTATGTATATCTCACAAGAGGCATATAGTGCTTAATGGTCTTTATTCATTACTAGATTAATAGGTCTCAACTCTTACACATTTTACATATGTACAAGTTATATTGAAGGTGGCACAACAGTGTGAATGTACTTAATAACACAGAATTGTACACTTAAAAATGGCAAAATGGTAAATCTTATATATGTGCATTTTACCACAATAAAAAAAGATTAGAAATATCAAAAGGTATAAAATATCAAAAGGTATAAAACTCACTGGTAAAGGTAAGCATACAGGCCAGGCATGGTAGCTCATGGCTGTAATCCCACCACTTTAGAAAGCTGAGGCAGGTGGATTGACTAAACCCAGGGATTTGAGTTCAGCCTGGGCAACATGGCAAAACCGCATCTTAAAAAAAAAAAAACAGAAAAAAATAAATAGCCAGCCCTGGTGGCTTGTGTCTGTAGTCCTAGCTATTCAAGAGGCTGAAATAGGATAATTCCTTGAGCCTAGGAGGCAGAGGTTGCAGTGAACCAAGATTGAGTCACTGCACTCCAGCCTGGGTGATAGAGTAAGTAAGACCTTGCCTTTAAATAAATGAATAAATGTAGGAATACAGATAAATTTGGGATATCTAATATTGTAATTATGGTATGTAAACCACTTATAACTTTAGTATGAATACTAAAATACAAAGCTCTTAAAAATGATAACTAAAATACTTTATTAAAAGATAAACAATATGAAAAATGTAAATTGGGACATGAAAATTCAAAATACTTGAGAAGGAGTTAGAGTGTGCAATATTTCTGTTTCCTTTCTTTTCTGATTAAAATTAAGTTCTTATTAGCTTAAAATAACTTGTTATACATGGACACATGGTGGGGAGCAGTACACACTGGGGCTTGATTGTGGTGGATGAGAGGAGGGAGATCAGGAAGAATAGCTAATGGATGCTGGGGTTAATACCTGGGTAATGGGATGATTTGTGCAGTAAACCACCATGGCACACGTTTTCCTATGTAATAAGCCTGTACATCCTGCACATGTACCCCTGGACTTAAAAGTAGGAAATTTAAAATAAAATAAAACAACTCGATATAAACAAAATATGTATTTCAAAGCTTCATGATAACCACAAAGTAAAAACCTATAATAGATACACTAAAGATAAAGAGCAGTGAAACAAAACGTAATACTGGAGAATATCACTTAACCACAAAATGATATAGCAAGAGTGGTAGAAAAGAAGGAAGGATCTACAAAATAACTAGGAAAGAAGTAACAAAATGTCAGTACCTCCTTACATATTGGTAGTTACCTTGAATGTAAATGGATTAAATTTTCCTATTAAACAACATACAGTAGCTAAATTGATTTTTTAAAAGACTCAACTATATGCTGCCTATAAGAGCCTCACTTTACCCAGAAGAACACAAATAGACTGAAAGTGAAGGGATAGAAAAAGATATTCCATGCAAATGGAAAGCAAAATGGAGCAGAAGTAGCTATACTTATATCAGACATAATAGACTTTAAGCCAAAAAAACTGTAAAAAGAGACAAATATGCTAATTACATACTGATACAGGGGTAAATACAGAAAGAGAATATAACAATTATAAATATGTATGTACCCAACAATTGAACATACAAATATATAAGGCAAATGCCAATAGGCCTACAGGGAGAGATAGGGTACAATACAATAATAGTATAAGACTTGAACATCCTATCTTCAGTGATAAACAGATCATCCAGACAGAATATCAACAAAAAATGAGAGTTAAACTGAACTCCTGACCAAATGAACCTAACAGATGTTTAAACAACATTCTATCCGGTAGTTGCAGAATATACATTCTTCTCCACAGTACATGGAACATTCTCCAGGATATATCTTACGTTAAGCCACAATAAAAGTCTTAACAAATTAAAAAATTAAAAATCAAAAAATGTTTTTCCCAACAATAATGGTATAGAACTAGAAATCAATAAGAGGAGGAACTTTGGAAACTCTACAAATACATGGAAATTAGACAACATACACCTGAACAACCAGTGGTTCAGTGAAAAAAATCAAAAAGAAAATTTTAACATTTCTTGAAAAAATGGAAATGGGAAACAAAAACCTATGGAATACAGCAAAAGCATTTCGAAGAGGGAAGCATATAGCAATAAAGGCTTACATTTAAAAAGTAGAAAGATTTCAGATAACCTCATGTTGCACCTTAAGGAACTAGAAAAACAAGAACAACATCAAGCCAAAACTAGTAGAAGAGAAGCAATGATAAATGTAAAAACAGAAATAAATGAAATAGAGCCTTAAAAAACAACACAAAAGAATAACAAAAGAAGACTTGGTTTTTTCAAAATATAAAACACCTGGCCAGGCACAGTGGCTCACAACTGCAATCCCAGCACTTTGGGAGGCTGAGGAGGGTGGATCACTTTTTAGGAGTTCAAGACCAGCCTGAGCAACATGGTGAAACCCCATCTCTACTAAAAATACAAAAATTAGCTGAGTGTGGTGGCAGGCCCCTGTAATCCCAGCCAGTAGAGAGGCTGAGTCAGGGGAATCACTTGAATCTGGGAGGCAGAGGTTGCAGCGAGCCGAGATAGTGCCACTGCATTCCAGCCTGGGCAATGGAGCTAGACTCTGTCTCAAAAATCAGAAACAAAACCTGACAAACTTTTAACTAGACAAATTAAGAAAAAAAGGAGCCAAAAAAATAAAATCAGAGATGTAAAAGGAGACATTACAAATAACATAATATGAATACAAAGGATCATAAGAGACCGTTAAGAACAACTATATGAAAACAAATTGTAAAACTTAGAAGAAATAGGTAAATGCCTGGACTCATACAACCACAAGATTGAATCATGAAGAAACAGAAAATTCAAACAGGCCAATAATGAGTAACAAGATTGAAACAATAGTTTAAAGTCTCCCGTTAAAGAAAGCACAGGAGCTGATGACCTCACTGCTGAATTCTACCAAATATTTTAAAAATAACTAATGCCTATTCTTCTCAAACTGCTCCCAAAAAACTGAATGAGGGTAAATTTGTCCAGACTTATTATTTGAGACTAGCATTCATTAACCTGATATAAAAACTAGATGACACAACAACAAAAAAGAAAACTACAGGACTGAAGTGGTTGCTCATGCCTGTAATCCTAGCACTTTGGGAAGCCAAGGAGGGTGGATCACTTGAGCCCAGGAGTTCAAGACCAGCCTGTCAACATGATGAAACCTTGTCTCTAAAAAAAGTACAAATATTAGCCAAACATGGTGGTGGGCGCCTGTAGTCCTAGCTACTCAGGAGGCTGAGGTTGGAGGATCACCCAAGCCAGGAGGTTGAAGCTGTAGTGAGATGTGATTGTGCCACTGCACTCCAGCTTGGGTGACAGAGTGAGACCCTTCCTCAAACAATTACAATAAAATAGAAAAACTACAGGCCAATATCCCTAATGAAATGCTTGCAAAAATCCTCAAGAAAATGCTAGCAAACTAAATTTAACAGAATATTTAAAAGATCAGCCTTTATAATCAAGTGACATTCATTCTAGGGATGCAAGGATGATTCAAAGTATTCAGATTAATAAATGTACTACATCACATTAATAGAATAAAGGACAAAAGCACATAATCATTTCAATAGAAACAGAGAAAGCATTTGATAGAATTCAACACCCCACTATGATAAAAGTTATCAATAAATTAGGTATATAAGGAACATAACTAAACACAATAAAAGCCACATATGAGAAACCCACAGCTAATATAAAACAAAATGGAGAAAAGATGAAAGAATTTTCTCTAAAATCTGGAACTAAGCAAGGATGCCCACTTTCACTACTTCTAGTCAACGTTGTACTGGAACTCCTAGCCAGGGTAATTAGGCAAGAGAAAGAAATGTAGGGAATATAATTAAAAAGAAGGAAGTCAAATTATCCCTGTTTGCAGATACCACATTTTATATACAGAAAATACTAATTACTTCATCAAAAAGCCATGAGCACTAATAAAAAAATTCAGTAAAATTTCAGGTATTTTGAATTTACCCTCATTCAGTTTTTTGGGGGCAGTTTGAGAAGAATAGGCATTAGTTATTTTTTAAATATTTGGTAGAATTCAGCAGTGAGGTCATCAGCTCCTGTGCTTTCTTTAATGGGAGACTTTAAACTATTGAAATGTTTAATACATTCAGTAAAATGTATAAAATGCATATACAAAAAGCAGTAATATTTCCTTCACCGACATCAAAATATCTGAAAAACAAATCAAGAAAACAATTCCATGTACAATAGCTACAAAATATAAGATACTTAAGAATAAATGTAACAAAGGAGGTAAAAACTCTACAAAAAAAATCTATAAAACACTGATGAAAGAAATTGAAAAGGACAAAAATTATTGGAAAGATATTTTGTACTAGTTCATTTTCATCCTGCTAATAAAGACATATCTGAAACTAGACAATTTACAAAAGAAAGAGGTTTATTGGACTCACAATTCCATGTAGCTGGGGAGGCCTCACAATCATGGCAGAAGGTGAAAGGCACTTCTTTCACAGCAGCAACAAGAGAGAAGAGAGTTTGTGCATGGAAACTACTGTTTTTAAAACTATCGTATCTCATGAGACTCATTCACTAACATGAGAACAGCACAGGAAAGACTTGTCCCCATGATTCAATTATCTCCCACTAGGTCCCTCCCACAACACATGGGAATTATTGTGGCTACAAGATGAGATTTGGGTGGGGACACAGGGCCAAATCATATCATATTTTATGTTCACAGATTGAAATAATTGGCATTGTTAAAATGTCCATACTACCAAAAACAATCTACAGATTCTATGTAATCTCTATCAAAATACCAATAACATACTTCATAGAAATAGAAAAGATGATTCTAAATTAATATTGAACCACCAAAGACCCAAAAAGCCAAAGTAATCTTGAGCAAAAAGGACAAGTCTGTAGAAATCACACTACCTGATTTCAAAATATACTACAAAACTATAGTAACCAAAACAGCATGGTACTGGTATAAAAACAGATACATAGATCAGTGGAACAGAATATATAACCCAGAAATAAATCCATGCCTTTACAGCCAACTGATTTTTAACAAAAGTGCCAAGACACACATTGGGGACAGAACAGTCTCTTCAATAAATAGTGCTGGGAAAACTGAATATCCATATGCAGAAGAACAAAACTAGAGCCCTATATCTCACCATATACAAAATCAAATGAAGATGGGTTAAAGACTTAAATGTAAGACCCAAAATTGTGAAACTACATGAAGAAAATATAGGGGAATGCTTCATGTTGGTCTGGGAAAAGATTTTGGATAAGACCTCAAAAGCACTGGTAATAAAAAACAAAATAGACAAATGAAATTTCATCTAACTAAGAAGCTCTGCACAGCAAAGGAAATAAGGTACAGAATGGTAGAAAATATCCGCAAACTATGTATCCAAAGGGATTAATATCCAGAATATATAAGGAGCTCAAACAACTCAATGGCAAAAAAGTAAGTTATTTAGATTTTAAAGGGCAAAAGACCTGATTAGACAATTTCAAAAGAAGACATACGAATGACCAATAGGTAAATATAATATGCTCAACATGACTAATCAGTAGGGAAATGCAAATCAAAACCACAATGAGATGTCACCTCACCCCAGTTTGAATTAGTCTAAGCAGGTAACTAAACAAAAGCAAACAAACAAAAAACACATTAAAAACAAAACAAAAATAGACTTTGTTTAAAAAGTCTCAAACTAAAAATATACTACATACCAATTAAAGACCAGATAGATTTTAAAAAATTATTTTTTCCAACTCTTATTTTAGGTTCGGCATCTACATTTGAAGGTCTGTTACATGGGTAAATTGCATGTTGTGGGGGTTTGGTTTACAGAATGTTTAGTCACACAGGTAATGAACATAGTAACCATAGGTAGTTTTTAAGTTCCGTTTTAAGTTCTTTGAGAAATCACCAAACTGCCCTTCACAGTGGCTGAACTAATTTACACTCCCACCAGCAGAATGTAAGTATTCTCTTTTCTCTGCAACCTTGCTAGCATCTGTTATTTTTTGACATTTTAATAATAGCCATTCTGATTGGTATGAGATGGCATCTCATTATGGTTTTGATTTGCATTTCTCTGATGATTAGTGATGTGGAGCATTTTAAAATATGCTTGTTGGCTGTGTGTATGTCTTCTTTTAAGAAGTGTCTGTTGATATTCTTTGCCTATTTTTTAATGAGGTTGTGTTTTTTCGCTTGTTAATTTAAGTTCCTTATAGATGCTGGGTATTAGATCTTTGTCAGACACATAGTTTGCAAGTATTTTCTTCCATTCTGTAAGTTGTCTGTTTACTCTGTTGACAATTTTGTTTGCTGTGCAGAAACTCTTTAGTTTAAGTTCCATTTAATTTTTGTTTTCATTGCAGTTTCTTTTGAAGTCTTCATCATGAAATCCTTGCCAGGGCCTATGTCCAGAATGATTTCATAGATTTTCTTCCAAGATTTCTGTAGTTTTAGGTTTTACATTTAAGTCTTTAATCCATCTTGAATTAACTTTTGAATGTGGTGAAAGGAAGACGTAAATTTTCAATATTCTGCATATGTCTAGCCAGTTAGCACAGCACCATTTATTGAACAGGAAGTCTTCACCCCATTGCTTCTTACTGTCGACATTGTCAAAGATCAGATGGTTATAAGGTGTGCAGCTTTATTTCTGGGTTCTCTAACCTGTTCATTTATCTATGTGTCCATTTTTCTACTAGTACTATGCTGTTTTGGTTACTGTAGCCTTGTACTGTAGTTTGAAGTCAGATAGTGTGGTGCTTCCACCTTTCTTCTTTTTGCTTAAGATTTCTTTGGCTGTTCAGACTCTTTTATTATTATTATTATTATTATTATTATTATACTTTAAGTTTTAGGGTACATGTGCACAACATGCAGGTTAGTTACATATGTATACATGTGCCATGTTGTTGTGCTGCACCCATTAACTCATCATTCAACATTATATCTCCTAATACTATCCTTCCCCCCGCCCCCCACCCCACAACATGCCCCAGTGTGTGATGTTCCCCTTCCTGTGTCCATGTGTTCTCATTGTTCAATTCCCACCTATGAGTGAGAACATGTGGTGTTTGGTTTTTTGTCCTTGTGATAGTTTACTGAGAATCGTGGTTTCCAGCTTCATCCATGTCCCTACAAAGGACATGAATTCATCACTTTTTATGGCTGCATAGTATTCCTGGTGCATATGTGCCAGATTTTCTTAATCCAGTCTATCATTGTTGGACATTTGGGTTGGTTCCAACTCTTTGCTATTGTGAATAGTGCCGCAATAAACATACGTGAGCATGTGTCTTTATAGCATCATGATTTATAATCCTTTGGGTATATACCCAGTAATGGGATGGCTGGATCAAATGGTATTTCTAGTTCTAGATCCCTGAGGAATCGCCACACTGACTTCCACAATGGTTGAACTAGTTTACAGCCCCACCAACAGTGTAAAACTGTTCCTATTTCTCCACATCCTCTCCAGCACCTGTTGTTTCCTGACTTTTTAATGATGGCCATTCTAACTGGCATGAGATGGTATCTCATTGTGGTTTTGATTTGCATTTCTCTGATGGCCAGTGATGATGAGCATTTTTTCATGTGTCTTTTGGCTGCATAAATGTCTACTTTTGAGAAGTGTCTGTTCATATCCTTCACCCACTTGTTGATGGGGTTGTTTGTTTTTTTCTTGTAAATTTGTTGGAGTTCATTGTAGATTCTGGATATTAGCCCTTTGTCAGATGAGTAGACTGCAAAAATTTTCTCCCATTTTTTAGGTTGCCTGTTCACTCTGATGGTAGTTTCTTTTGCTGTGCAGAAGCTCTTTAGTTTAATTAGATCCCATTTGTCAATTTTGGCTTTTGTTGCCATTGCTTTTGGTGTTTTAGACATGAAGTCCTTGCCCATTCCTACGTCCTGAATGGTATTGCCTAGGTTTTCTTCTAGGGTTTTTATGGTTTTAGTTCTAACATTTAAGTCTTTAATCCATCTTGAATTAATTTTTGTATAAGGTGTAAGGAAGGGATCCAGTTTCAGCTTTCTGCATATGGCCAGCCAGTTTTCCCAGCACCATTTATTAAATAGGGAATCCTTTCTTCATTTCTTGCTTTTGTCAGGTTTGTCAAAGATCAGATGGTTATATATATGCGGCATTATTTCTGAGGGCTCTGTTCTGTTCCATTGGTCTATATCTATGTTTTGGCACCAGTACCATGCTGTTTTGGTTACTGTAGCCTTGTAGTATAGTTTGAAGTCAGGTAGTGTTATGCCTCCAGCTTTGTTCTTTTGGCTTAGGATTGACTTGGCAATGCAGGCTCTTTTTTGTTCCATATGAACTTTAAAGTAGTTTTTTCCAATTCTGTGAAGAAAGTCATTGGTAGCTTGATGGGGATGGCATTGAACCTATAAATTATCTTGGGCAATATGGCCATTTTCACGATATTGATTCTTCCTACCCATGAGCATGGAATGTTCTTCCATTTGTTTGTATCCTCTTTTATTTCATTGAGCAGTGGTTTATAGTTCTCCTTGAAGAGTTCCTTCACATCTCTTGTAAGTTGGATTCCTAGGTATTTTATTCTCTTTGAAGCGATTGTGAATGGGAGTTCACTCATGATTTGGCTCTCTGTTATTGGTGTATAAGAATGCTTGTGATTTTCGCACATTGATTTTGTATCCTTAGACTTTGCTGAAGTTGCCCATCAGCTTAAGGAGATTTTGGGCTGAGGCCATGGGGTTTTCTAGATATACAATCATGTCATCTGCAAACAGGGACAATTTGACTTCCTCTTTTCCAAACTGAATACCATTTACTTCCTTCTCCTCCCTGATTGCCCTGGCCAGAACTTCCAACACTATGTTGAATAGGAGTGATGAGAGAGGGCATCCCTGTCTTGTGCCAGTTTTCAAAGGGAATACTTCCAGGTTTTGTCCATTCAGTATGACATTGGCTGTGGGTTTGTTATAAATAGCTCTTATTATTTTGAGATATGTCCCATCAATACCTAATTTATTAGAGTTTTTATCAGGAAGCGTTGTTTAATTTTGTCAAAGGCCTTTTCTGCATCTATTGAGATAATCATGTGGTTTTTTTCTTTAGTTCGGTTTATATGCTGGATTACAATTATTGATTAGCATATGTTGAACCAGCCTTGCATCCCAGGGATGAATCCCACTTGATAGTGGTGGATAAACTTTTTGGTGTGCTGCTGTATTAGGTTTGCCAGTATTTTACTGAGGATTTTTGCATCAATGTTCATCAGGGATATTGGTCTAAAATTCTCTTTTTTTCGTTGTGTCTCTGCCAGGCTTTGGTATCAGGATGATGCTGGCCTCATAAAATGAGTTAGGGAGGATTCCCTCTTTTTCTATTGCTTGGAATAGTTTCAGAAGGAATGGTACCAGCTCCTCCTTGTACCTCTGGTAGAATTCGGCTGTGAATCCATCTGGCCCTGGACTTTTTTTGGTTGGTAAGCTATTAATTATTGCCTCAATTTCAGAGCCTGTTATTGGTCTATTCAGAGATTCAACTTCTTCCTGGTTTAGTCTTGGGAGGGTGTATGTGTCAAGGAATTTATCCATTTCTTCTAGGTTTTCTAGTTTATTTGCGTAGAGGTGTTTATAATATTCTCTCATGGTAGTTTGTATTTCTGTGGGATCAGTGGTGATATCCCCTTTATCATTTTTATTGCGTCTATTTGTTTCTTCTCTCTTTTCTTCTTTATTAGTCTTGCTAGCGGTCTCTCAATTTTGTTAATCTTTTCAAAAAACCAGCTCCTGGATTCATTGATTTTTTGAAGGGTTTTTCATGTCTCCATCTCCTTCAGTTCTGCTCTGATCTTAGTTATTTCTTGCCTTCTGCTAGCTTTTGAATGTGTTTGCTCTTGCTTCTCAAGTTCTTTTAATTGTGAAATTAGGGTGTCAATTTTAGATCTTTCGTGCTTTCTCTTGTGGGCATTTAGTGCTATAAATTTCCCTCTACACACTGCTTTTAATGTGTCCCAGAGATTCTGGTATGTTGTGTCTTTGTTCTCACTGGTTTCAAAGAATATCTTTATTTCTGCCTTCATTTCGTTATGTACCCAATAGTCATTCAGGAGCAGGTTGTTCAGTTTCCATGTAGTTGAGTGGCTTCGAGTGAGTTTCTTAAACCTGAGTTCTAGTTTGATTGCACTGTGGTCTGAGAGAGAGTTTGTTATAATTTCTGTTGTTTTACATTGCTGAGGAGAGCTTTACTTCCAACTATGTGGTCAATTTTGGAATAAGTGCGGTGTGGTGCTGAGAAGAATGTTTATTCTGTTGATTTGGGGTGGAGAGTTCTGTAGATGCCTATTAGGTCCACTTGGTGCAGAGCTGAGTTCACTTCCTGGATATCCTTGTTAACTTTCTGTCTCGTTGGCCTGTCTAATGTTGACAGTGGGGTGTTAAATTCTCCCATTATTATTGTGTGGGAGTCTAAGTCTCTTTGTAGGTCTCTAAGGACTTGCTTTATGAATCTGGGTCCTCCTGTATTGGGTGCATACATATTTAGGATAGTTAGCTCTTCTTGTTGAATTGATCCTTTTAACATTATTTAATGGCCTTCTTTTTCTCTTTTGATCTTTCTTGGTTTAAAGTCTGTTTTATCAGAGACCAGGTTTGCAACCCCTGTCTTTTTTTGTTTTCCATTTGCTTGGTAGATTTTCCTCCATCCCTTTATTTTGAGCCTCTGTGTGTCTCTGCATTTGTGATGGGTTTCCTGAGTACAGCATCCTGATAGGTCTGGACTCTGTGTACAATTTGCCAGTCTGTGTCTTTTAACTGGAGCATTTAGCCCATTTACATTTAAGGTTAATATTGTTATGTGTGAAATTGATCCTGTCATTATGATATTAGCTGGTTATTTTGCTCATTAGTTGATGCAGTTTCTTCCTAGCCTCAATGATCTTTACAATTTGGCATGTTTTTGCAGTGGATGGTACCAGTTGTTCCTTTCCATGTTTAGTGCTTCCTTCAGGAGCTTTTGTAGGGCAAGCCTAGTTGTGACAAATCTCTCAGCATTTGCTTGTCTGTAAAGTATTTTATTTCTCCTCCACTTATGAAGCTTAGTTTGGCTGGATATGAAATTCTGGGTTGAAAATTCTTTTCTTTGAGAATGTTGAATATTGGCCCCCAGTCTCTTCTGGCTTGTAGAGTTTCTGCCGAGAGATCAGCTATTAGTTTGATGGGCTTCCCTTTGTGGGTAACCCGACCTTTCTCTCTGGCTGCCCTTAAAACTTTTTCCTTCATTTCAACTTTGGTGAATCTGACAATTATGTGTCTTGGAGTTGCTCTTCTCGAGGACTATCTTTGTGGCATTCTCTGTATTTCCTGAATTTGAATGTTGGCCTGCCTTGCTTGATTGGGGAAGTTCTCCTGGATAATATCCTGCAGAGTGTTTTCCAACTTGGTTCCATTATCCCCATGACTTTCAGGTACACCAATCAGACATATATTTGGTCTTTTCACATAGTACCATAATTCTTGCAGGCTTTGTTCATTTCTTTTTATTCTTTTTTCTCTAAACTTCTCTTCTCGCTTCATTTCATTCATTTGATCTTCCATCACTGATACCCTTTCTTCCAGTTGATTGCATCGGCTACTGAGGCTTGAGCGTTCATCTCATAGTTCTTGTGCCTTGGTTTTCAGCTCCATCAGGTCCTTTGAGGACTTCTCTACATTTGTTATTCTAGTTATCCATTTGTCTAATTTTTTTAAGGTTTTTAACTTCTTTGCCATGGGTTTGAACTTCCTCCTTTAGCTCGGATTAGTTTGATTGTCTGATGCCTTCTTCTCTCAACTCTTCAAAGTCATTCTCTGTCCAGCTTTGTTCCATTGCTGGTGAAGAGCTGCGTTCCCTTGGAGGAGGAGAGGCACTCTGATTTTTAGAGTTTCCAGTTTTCTGCTCTGTTTTTTCCCCATCTTTGTGGTTTTATCTACCTTTGGTCTTTGATGATGGTGACGTGCAAATGGGGTTTTGGTGTGGATGTCCTTTCTGTTTGTTAGTTTTCCTTCTAACATTCAGGACCCTCAACAGCAGGTCTGTTGGAGTTTGCTGGAGGTCCACTCCAGACCCTGTTTGCCTGGGTATCAGCAGCGGAGGCTGCAGAACAGCAGATATTGGTGAACAGCAAATGTTGCTGCCTGATTGTTCATCTGGAAGTTTTGTCTCAGAGGAGTACCCGGCCATGTGAGGTGTCAGTCTGCCCCTAATGGGGGATGTCTCCCAGTTAGGCTACTTGGGCATCAGGGACCCTTTTGAGGAGGCAGTCTGTCCATTCTCAGATCTCCAGCTGCATGCTGGGAGAACCACTACTCTCTTCTAAGCTGTCAGACAGGGACATTTAAGTCTGCAGAGGATTCTACTTAGTTTTGTTTGGCTATGCCCTGCCCTGGAGGTGGAGTCCACAGAGGCAGGCAGGCCTCCTTGAACTACGGTGGGCTCCACCCCATTAGAGCTTCCTGGGCTTTGTTTTCCTACTCAAGCCTAGGCAATGGTGGCTGCCCCTTCCCCAGCCTCACTGCTGCCTTGCCGTTTGATCTCAGACTGCTGTGCAAGCAATGACCAAGGGTCTGTGGAGATAGGGCCCTCTGAACCAGGTGTAGGATATAATCTCCTGCTGTGCCATTTGCTAAGACTGTTAAAAAAGCACAGTATTAGGGTGGGAGTGACCCGATTTTCCAGGTGCTGTCTGTCACCCCTTTCTTTGACTAGGAAAGGGAATTCCCTGACCCCTTGTGCTTCCTGGGTGAGGTGATGCCTCCCCCTGCTTTGGCTCTTGCTGGGTGCACTGCACCCACTCTCCTACACCCACTTTCTGACACATCCCAGTGAGATGAGCCTGGTACCTCAGTTGGAAATGCAGAAATCACCCGTCTTCTGCGTTGCTCATGCTGGGAGCTCTAGACTGGAGCTCTTCCTATTTGGCCATCTTGGCTCCACCCCTCAGACTCTTTTTTGATTCCATATGAATTTTAGAATAGTTTTCTCGAATTATGTGCAAAAATGTCATTGGTACTTTGTTAGGAATAGCACTGAGTCTCTGAATTGCTTTCAGCAATATGATAATTTTAACAACATTAATTGTTTCAATCCACGAGCATGAAATATTTTTACATTTGGTTGTATCATCTCTGATTTTTTAGCAGTGCTTTATAATTCTTGTTGTAGAGATCTTTCACTTTCTTGGTTAGCTATATTCCTAAGTATTTTATTCTTTTTGTGATTATAGTGAATGTGATTGTGTTCTTGATTTAGCTCTCAGTCTGGACTTTATTGATATATAGAGATGCTACTGATTCTTGTACATTGATTTTATACCTTGAAGCTTAACTAAAATTGTCTATCAGATTTAGAACCCTTTTCAGAGAGACTGTGGGGTTTTCTAGGTATAGATTCATATTGTCTGAAGAAAGAGATAATTTAACTTCCTCTCTTTTTATTTGAATGCCTTTTATTTCTTTCCCTTCCCTGATTGCTCTGGCTAGGACTTCCAGTATTATGTTGAATAGCAGTGGTGAGAGTGGACATCATTGCCTTGTTCTGGTTTTCAAAAGGAATGCTTCAAGCTTTTGTTTATTCAGTACAATGTTGGCTGTGGGTTTGTCATAGATGCCTCTAATTGTTTTGAGGTATGTTCCTTTAATGCCTAGTTTCTTGAGGGTTTTTAACCTGAAGAGATGTTGAATTTTATCAAAAGACTGTTTTGCATCTGTTGAGATAATCATGTGTATTTTGTTTTTAGTTCTGCTTATGTGATGAATCATTTACTGATTTGTGTATGTTGAACCAATCTTGCATCCCAGGGATAAAGCCCACTTGATAATAGCGGATTAGCTTTTTGATATGCTCCTGGATTTGCTTTGCTAATATTTTGTTGAGGATTTTTGCATATATATTCTTCAGGGAAATTGGCCTAATGTTTTATCTTTTTATTGTGTCTCTACCATTTTGGTATCACAATGATGCTTATCTCATAGAATTAGTTAGGGAAGAATCACTCCCCCTCAATTTTTTGGAATAGTTTTCAAAGAATTGACACCAGCTTTTCTTTATACACCTGTTAGAATTCAGCCATGGATCTCTCTGTTCCAAGGCTTTTTCTGATTGGTAACCTGTTTATTACTGACTCAACTCTGGAACTCATTATTGATCTGTTCAGGGTTTCAATTTCTTCCTGGTTCAATTTTGGGAATGTATATTTTCAAGAATTTATCCATTTCTTCGAGGTTTTCTAGTTTATGTGCATAGAGGTGTTCATAACAGTATCTGAGTGGTTTTTGTATTTCTATGAGGTTGGTGGTAATGCCCCCTTTGTCATTTCTGATTGTGTTTATGTGGATTTTCTCACCTTTTTTTCCTTTATTATTCTAGCCTGTGGTATACCAATTTTATTTATTCCTTCAAATAACCAATTTTCTGTTTTGCTTATCTTCTATATAGTTTTCATGTCTCAGTTTTATTTAGTTCAGCTCTGATTTTGGTAATTTCTTGTCTTCTGCTAGCTTTGGGGTTTTTTTTTTCCTTATTTTTCTAGTTCCTTTAGATGTGAGATTATGTTAGTGATTTGAGATCTTTCTAACGTTTTGATGTGGGCATTTAGTGCTATAAACTTTCCTCTTAACTCTGTTTTAGCTGTGTCTCAGAGATTCTGGCATGTAGTATCTTTGTTTTCATTTGTTAGAACAATTTCTTGATTTCTGACTTTGTTGTTTACCCAAAAGTCTTTCAGGACCAGAAATTGTTTAATTGCTATTTAATTGTATAGTTTTTAGGAGCTATTCTTGACCTTGATTTCTATTTTTGTTGTGCTGTGATGCAAGAGTGTGGTTGGTATGATTTTGGTTTTTTTTAATGTGTTGAAAATTGTGACTTCCCCCAAGATGGCTGAACAGGAAGAGCTCCAGTCTGCAGCTCCCAGTGTGATTGACATACAAGACAGGTGTATTCTGCATATATGGGACTATGTGAAAAGAACAAATCTATGTTTGATTTGTGTACCTGAAAGTGAAGGGGAGAATGGAACCAAGCTGGAAAACACTGTTCATAATGTTATCCAGGAGAACGTCCCCAATCTAGCAAGGCATGCCAACATTCAAATTCAGGAAATACAGAGAACACCACAAAGATACTCCACGAGAAGAGCAACCCCAAGACACATAATTGTCAGACTCACAAAGGTTGAAATGAAGGAAAAAACCTTAAGGGCAGCCAGAAAGAAAGGTCAGGTTACCCATAAAGGGAAGCTCATCAGACTAACAGCGGATCTCTCGGCAGAAACACTACCAGCCAGAAGAGAGTGAGGGCCGATATTCAACATTCTCAAAGAAAAGAATTTTCAACCCAGAATTTCATATCCAGCCAAACTAAGCTTCATAAGTGAAGGAGAAATAAAATCCTTTGCAGACAAGCAAATGCTAAGAGATTTTGTCACCACCAGGACTGCCTTACAAGAGCTCCTGAAGGAAGCACTAAACATGGAAAGAAACAACTGGTACCATCCACTCCAAAAACATGCCAAATTGTAAAGACCATTGATGCTATGAAGAAACTGCATCAATTAACAGGCCAAATAACCAGCTAACATCATAATGACAGAATCAAATTCACACTTAATATTAATCTTGAATGTAAATGGGCTAAACATGACAATTAAAAGACACAGACTCACAAATTGGACAAAGAGTCAAGACCCATCAGTGTGCTGTATTCAGGAGACCCATCTCAAGTGCAGAGACACACATAGGCTCAAAATAAAGGGATGGAGGATGCTCTACCAAGCAAATGGAAAGCAAAAAAAAGGCAGAGGGTGCAATCCTAGTCTCTGAGAAAACAAACTTTAAACCAACAAAGATCAAAAGAGACAAAGGCATGGTGGCTCACGCCTGTAATTCCAGCAATTTGGGAGGCTGAGGTGGGCGGATCAAGAGGTCAGGCAATTGAGACCATGCTGGCTAATATGGTGAAACCCCATCCATATTAAGAATAAAAAAAATTAGCTGGGTGTGGTGGTGGGCAACTGTAGTCCCAGCTACTCAGGAGGCTGAAGCAGGAAAATGATATGAACACAGGAGGCAGAGCTTGCAGTGAGCTGAGATCATGCCACTGCACTCCAGCCTGGGTGACAGAGTGAGACTCTGTCTCAAAAAAAAAAGAGAGAGACAAAGAAGGCCATTACATAATGGTAAAGTAATCAATTCAAAAAGAAGAGCTAACTATCCTAAATATATATGCACCCAAAACAGGAGCACCCAGATTCAAAAAAGGAGTCCTTACAGACCTACAAAGAGACTTAGACTCCCACACAATAATAATGGGAGACTTTAACACTCCACTGTCAATATTAGGCAGATCAACAAGACAGAATGTTAACAATGATCCAGGACTTTAACTCAGCTCTGCACCAAGCAGACCTAATAGACATCTATGGTACTCTCTACCCCAAACCAACAGAGTATATATTCTTCTCAGCACCACATCCCACTTATTCTAAAATTGACCACAAAATTGGAAGTAAAGCACTCTTCAGTAAATGTAAAAGAACAGAAATCACAACAAACTGTTTCTCAGACCATAGTGCAATCAAATTAGAACTCAGGATTAAGAAACTCACTCAAAACCACACAACTACATGGAAACTGAACAACCTGCTCCTGAATGACTACTGGGTAAATAACAAAATGAATGCAGAAATAAAGATGCTCTTTGAAACCAATGAGAACAAAGACACAACGTACCAGAATCTCTGGGACACATTTAAAGCAGTGTGTAGAGGGAAATTTATAGCACTAAATGCCCACAGGAGAAAGCAGGAAAGATCTAAAATCGACACCTAACATCACAATTAAAAGAACTAGAGAGGCAAGAGCAAATACATTCAAAAGCTAGCAGAAGACAAATAATAACTAAGATCAGAGCAGATCTGAATGAGATAGAGGCACAAAAAAAAATCTTCAAAAGATCAATGAATCCAGGAGCTGGTTTTTTGAAAAGATCAACAAAATTGCTAGATTGCTAGCCAGACTGATAAAGAAGAAAAGAGAGAAGAATCATACAGACACAATAAAAAAGGATAAAGGGGATATCACCACTGATCCCACAAAAATACAAACTATCATCAGAGGATAATATAAATATCTCTATGCAAATAAACTAGAAAATCTAGAAGAAATTGATAAATTCCTGGACATATACACCGTCCCAAGACTAAACCAGGAAGAAGTTGAATCCCTGAATAGACCAGTAACAGGCTCTGAAATTGAGGCAATAATTAATAGCATACCAACCAAAAAAAGTCCAGGACCAGATGGATTCACAGCCAAATTCTACCAGAGGTACAAAGAGTAGCTGGTACCATTCCTTCTGAAACTATTCCAATCAATAGAAAAAGAGGGAATCCTCTCTCATTTTTTTAAGGCCAGCATAATCCTGATGCTGAGAATTTTAGACCAATGTCCCTAATGAACATTGATGCAAAATCCTCAATAAAATACTGGCAAACCGAATCCAGCAGCACATCAAAAACCTTATCCACCATGATCAAGTCGGCTTCATCCCTGGGATGCAAGGCTGGTTCAACATAGGCAAATCAATAAATGTAATCCATCACACAAACAGAACTAAAGAAAAAAACCACATCATTATCTCAACAGATGCAGAAAAGGCCTTTGACAAAATTCAACAGCTGTTCATGCTAAAAACTCCCAATACACTAGATATTGATGGAACATATCTCAAAATACTAAGAACCATTTACTACAAACTCACAGCCAATATCATACTGAATGGGCAAAACTGGAAGCATTTCCTTTGAAAACCAGCACAAGACAAGGATGCCCTCTCTCACCACGCCTATTCAACATAGTATTGGAAGTTCTGGCCAGGGCAATCAGGCAAGAGAAAGAAATAAAGGGTATTTAATTAGGAACAAAGGAAGTCAAATTGTCCCTGTTTGCAGATGACATGATTGTATATTTAGAAAACCCCATCGCCTCAGCCCAAAATCTCCTTAAACTGTTAAGCAACTTCAGGAAAGTCTCAGGATACAAAATCAACGTGCAAAAATCACAAGCATTCCTACACACCAGTAACAGACAAACAGAGAGCCAAATCATGAGTGAACTCCCATTCACAATTGCTTCAAAGAGGATAAAATGCCTAGGAATCCAACTCACAAGGGATGTGAACGACCTCTTTAAGGAGAACTACAAACCACTGCTAAATGAAATAAAAGAGGACACAAACAAATGGAAGAATATTCCATGCTCATCGATAGGAAGAATCAATATCATGAAAATGGCCATACTACCCAAGGTAATTTATAAATTCAATGCCATCCCCATCAAGCTACCAATGACTTTCTTCACAGAATTGGAAAAAACTACCTGATTTTTCATATGGAATCAAAAAAGTGCCCACATTGCCAAGACAATCCTAAGCAAAAAGAACAAAGCTGGAGGCATGGGAAGAATGTATATTCTTTTGGCTTTGGGTGGAGTGTTCTGTCAATGTTTATTGGGTCCATTTGGTCAAGTGTCGAGTTTAAGTTCCAAATACCTTCATCAGTGTTCTGTCTTGATGATCTATCTAATGCTGTCAGTTGGGTGTTGAAGTCTACCACCATTATTCTATGATAACCTAAGCTTCTTTGTAGGTCTCTAAGTACTTGTTTTATGAACCTGTGTGCTCCTGTGTTGGGTGCATATATATTGAAGATAGTTAAGTCTTCTTATTAAATTCAACCCTCTATCATTAAATAATGTTTTTCTTTGGCCATTTTGATAGTCATTGGTTTAAAATTTATTTTGTCTGAAATAAAAATAGCAACCCCTGCTCTTTTTCCTTTCCTGTATGCTTGACAGATTTTTTGCCATCACTTTAGTTTTGGCCTATGGGTGTCCTTGCATGTGAGATGGGTCTCTTGAAGACAACTTACAGGTGGGTCTTGTTTCTTTTTTTTTTTTTTCTTTTTTTATTTTGAGACAGGGTCTCACTCTGTTACTTAGGCTGAAGTGCAGTGGCCTGATCACAACTTACTGCAGCCTCCACCTCCCCGGGCCCAGGTTATCCTCCTACCTCAGCCTCCTTGGTAGCTGGGACTACAGTCATGTGCCACCATTCTTAGCTAATTTTCTTGTACTTTTTTATAGAGATGGGGTTTTTCCATGTTGCCTAGGTTGGTCTCAAACTCATAGGATCAAGCAATCTGCCTGCCTTAGCCTCAAAGTGTTAGGATTACAGGCATGAGCCAGGGTCTTTTTTCTTTATTCAACTTGCCACTCTGTGCCTTGGGGTGTTTAGCTCATTTACCTTCAAGGTAAATATTGATAAGTGAGAAGTTGATTTTGTCATCATTGTTAGCTGGTTGTTATGTAGACTTAATTGTGTAGTTCCTTTATAGTGTCACTGGTCTGTTTACTTAAGTGCATTTATGTGGTGGCTGGTAAGCGTCTTTTATTTCCATGTTTAGCACTCCCTTAATGACTTCTTTTAAGGCAGGTCTGGTGGTAGCAAATTTCCTTAGCATTTGCTTGGCTGAAAAGAATTTTATTTCTCTTTGACATATTAATCTTATTTGGGTTGGATATGAAATTTTGGGTCAGAATTTCTTTTCTTTAACAATGCTGAATATAGGCCCTCAATGTCTCCTGGCTTCTAAGGTTTCTGCTGAAATGTATGCTGTTAGCTTGATTGGGGTCCCTTTGTAGGTGACCTGCTCCTCCTCTCTGGTTGCCTTTAGTATTTTTTTCTTTCACATTGACCTTGGATAATCTTATTATTGTGTATCCTGGGGATGGTTTTCTAGTATAATATCTCTCAGGAGTTCTCTGAATTTCTTGAATTTGAATGTTGACCTCTATAGTGAAGTTTGAGAAAATTGTCATGGACAATATCCTCAGATATGTTTTCAATTTTTTCCACACTCTCGCTCTCTCTCTTTCAGGGACATCAGTGAGTACAGATTTGGTCTCTTTACATAATCTCATATTTCTCAGAGATTTTGTTCATCCTTCTGTATTATTTTTTCTTTATTTTGTGTGACTGAGTTAATTAGAAGAACTGGTCTTTGAGCTCTGAAATTCTTCCCTCAGTGTGGTCTATTCTGCCTTTAATACTTCCAATTGTATTATAAAATTCTTTAGTGAATTCTTTAGCTCTGTCAAATCAGTTTAGTTCTTTCTTAAAATGGCTATTTTGTCTTTCAGTTATTGTATTATTTTACTGGATTCCTTAAATTCTTTGGATTCCATTTCAACTTTCTCCTGAATCTCATGATTTTCATTGCCATCCAGATTCTAAAATCTATGTTTATTATTTCAGCCATTTCAGTCTGGTTAGGAATGATTGTTGGGGAGCTAGTGTGTTCATTTGGAAGTAAGAAGACATGCTGACTTTTAGAGCTGCCTGAGTTCTTCCACTGGTTCTTTCTCATCTATGTGGGCTGATGTTCCTTTAACCTTTAAAGTTGCTGTCCTTCTGATGGGGCTTTTTGCTTTTATATTCTTTGATGCCCTTCAGGCTTTGACTATGGTATAAGTTTCGGTCAGTGAGCTAGCTTTATTTCTTGATGATTTGAGGGGGCCATGGCTCAGCTCAGCACTCCTGGGCTACGTGCTCTAAGCCTGAGGGCCTGGGATCAGGCCCAGAACCTTGTTTTTGGCCCCTTGAGACTGCACACCTGCTTCACTGGAGGGGGCCAAGGTGTTCCCAGTCCACTAGCAACAACACTCCTATGGCAGATGGGGCGGGGGGGTCCCAGAAAAGCATTTCATAAGAGCAGTGGCAGGGGGGGTCTGTTCTCACATGCATGTACTGGCAGCAGTGGGGCAGTGGCATGGTGGGGTCCACACTCGCTCACATGCTGGTGGTGAGGGGGCAGCAGGGTAGCAAGGTCCATGCACATGTACACTAGGGATGGTAGTGTGGCAGGGTACATGCATGCATGTGGGCTAGTGAGGACAGTGCAGCAGTGGTGAGGTCTCCATGCCTGTGTGCACAGAAGTGGTAGCAAGGCAGTGATGTCTGTGTATGTATGCCAGCAAAGCAGTTGTGGGTCCTGAAAGCAGGTGCATGCTGATGTGAGGCCAGTGGCAGAAGCTCTCTGGTGGTTTGGCAGGGTCAGTCAGTGAAAGACCTATGGCAGTGGTCTCTGAGAACTGCCTCAGTTGAGCATCTGAGGCTGTGCTGCAAGCAGGTACAGATAGGCAGGGATCCTGGGAGAGGCCAGCAGACATGGGGTGGGGGGCTCAGATCAGTCTAGCCCCATCCAAATAGCATGGTAGCCCTGTTCTGTCCAGGTCTGATAGTCGACAAAGGGGTCAAAGCCACTTAGAGGAGCATGGCAAGCCTCGGGTAATGGACATCCCTAACCATGCTCCACTGTAGCAGTTCTCACACCAAACCCTCTGGGTTCCATAGAAGCTGGAGTCTTGTCCCTGCCAACTCTGCAAGTAGCTCTCCCTGCCAACTCAAATGTCTGTGTGGGTCGTGGGCGTCTCCTGCAGCTAGGATTCCAGAGGTTCATGGTTAGAGTGGGCCACTTCATGCCTATTTAACTAACCTCTTCCCTAGAAGCCACTGAGGACCAAGAATAAGTCCTAGTGTTTGGCCACCCTGTGTAGGATTTGCAGCTTCTTCCCTGCTTTAGCCCAGGGTCGGCATTCTCCCTCCATCCACTCTCAATGCCTTCTTTCCAATGATCTTCTCAGAGTATACTGCTCTTCTTGATGGTCTTGTCTCTTCGTGGGAGAAGCTCTTACTGGCTGCATCTAGTCAGCCATCTTGTCTCTTCTCCCAAAAATAAGTTTAATTTTACATACTTTTGGCTTTATTTCCCAGTTTCCTGGGTGTCCTAGAATCCTCTCTATTGATCTCTCTGTATCTGCAGGTCACAGGGTGACTACAGGTGCAGCAGAGTCACCTAGGGCCTCCTGGTGCCAAGGAAATGAGCAATGGAAGCAGGATCCAAGCTGGGTGAGTGGGCACAAGGAGACAAGGGCCCTGCCAGATCTGGGAAGCCACCTCCTCCTCCAAAAAGAGTTATATCCATACATGGAATTCTACTCAGCCATAAAAAGGAATGGTTACTAATACACTGAGCAGCATGGATTACTTACAACCATATGCTAAATTGAAGAAAAATAAAAGGCAATACCAAGTAGATATGTTTATTTCCGTCTTAATAAAATCATAGAAAATACAAGTTTAAGCTTAAGTGACATAAAGTATATCAGTAGTTGCAAGAATGCCAGGTTGGTGGTGTGCTTGACTACAAACAGGTATGAGGGGTTATGGCATTTAATATCTTGATTGTGATTTTGTTTACATGGGCTTATGTAATTATCAAAATAAATAGACCTGTACACTTAAAATAAAGATTCAAATTTTACTATAAATTATACATCAATAAAATGTATTTAAAAATTTTTGAAAGAAATGAAAACATGAAAACAATAGAAAAGAAACATGGACAGATTGAGGAAGCAAACATTGCAACTTCAGGAGAGTGGACACAATCTCATTTGTTTTATCTGCCGCCAGTTTAGAAGCTGTATGTGCCTGTCTCAACTCAGTACCCAAAAAATATTAGTTGAATTAGTGAATGAAACCTAAAGGGACTAAAGTTTATTCAAGCCTATCTCAGATAGCACAGTCCTTTAGGAAATTTGTCTTCCATATACAGCACAACAGTTGCCTTGATCCCACTCCAACCCTGAGGACCAACTCTCTTGCTTCTTTTCTTAAGTATTCTGTGACATATCTGCACCACTAATCATCACACATAACTTGCACACTCTCTCTCTATTTGCATTTGTAATTCTCTGTGTTTAGAAAATAAGTGTATCAAGGCGCAAGGCTGCACTTTTCCTTAAATGTTTAGGGAGAAAATGAGGGAGCTAAAGGAGAGTGGAATTTATCTGCTAGGTACGAAGCATTTAAACAAAAAGAGAAGCATGAATATTTCCAATGCTACAACAACATTGGGAAGGAATATAATGAGAAAATTTGCCAACATGACAGTTCATCCAACTTAGATGTCTTTTGTTTTGTGTTTCACTGAGCCCGTCATATGCAGGAAAGGCACATTTACCATGATCCTTGCCTCCTAAAAGCTTAAAAATGTGAAGTGAAAGACTCAAGTAGCTGCAACACAGGGTAGGAAGTGTGGCATGCACATAACAGTTGAGGATCTCTGGGTTCAGTATGGGTCAAGGGAGATCGCTGGAGGAAATGACATCAGAAATGGGCTTTGAAGGTTGAGTGCTATTTAAAAAGTGGAGATTCCAAGAAAACCATTCCAAATTAGAATTTGGTTTATATTAACAAATGTTTATTAGGCAGAAAGAGAAACAATTTAAATGGAGAATCGACAGGATGGCATCACTATGTTGTACTAGGCTCCTGGGTTTCTGGGTTCTTATTACAATGGGGGAGTCAGGGGGAAGAGTCTCACAGGATGCCTTGATATGAGCTGTGAAGGAACAGGAATGGGAGGAACCCTGAATAAGTTGGAGGTGGTAACTGAGGATAAGGTGGAGTAGTCAATAGAGAAAAGCTAAGAGAGTTAAAAATGGAATGTGAAATTAGAAACTGGGAGGAGAGGAGGAAATACAAAAAACTTACCAGTGCTTCTTAAACCATAACACAAGGACTATTAGAATCACCAAGGACACTATTACTATCAAGGCAATCCAATTCATGGAAAAGTGGTGTCCTGCACATATTGGAAAGATACATGGATGCCATTTTAAACTCACTGCTGATTCTACTCCATCTATTGATTTCCTTACTTAACATTGCATTGGATGACTTGCATCAGTTATCCTATTTCAGTCACTCTATTCCCAAACTTACTCAAGGAAGGATTCCTCATTTCCCCTTACATCTCTAGTATCCATGTATCCTTTAGGTTTTACTCCACTATTCTTTAAATTACCCTATACATTTCTTCCTACAATCCCTCACCTAGGTCTGCTATCCTCAAAATTTCCTCTCCCCTACCCTCTAGGCCAAAGAACCACCTACCTACACTTCCAACCTCCAGTCTTACCCCAGTAGAGGATGATGTCCTGGCCTCCTAGACTGCTGTGTCTCACTCGACAAGACAGGCCAGTAGCCTCCTCAGATGCCACCTCCAGGATCACCTGAAGATACCATGTCCCATCAGCATTAGGAAGAATATCACCATGTTTAGTGCCTAGTTGCTCCTGTTCATTCCACATCCATGTCACCCAAACAGGCTTTGGGTAGAAGCCGGAGGCATGACAAACCAGCAACAGCCGGCCAGACTCAAAGCTGGGGCGACTGGACAGCCAGGCCTCTGGCCTCACTGCAGAAAGCAGAAAAAGTGTTCCGATGAAGAAACACACACAGCTTACATCCACATACACACATCCACATGAATATGCACAGTTATCTTCTTCTTGCCTCTAAGAAACTATTACCCAGCAACCCCTCTGCTTCTTGTCCTCTTTCTTGTCCTGAGTTGGAAGGGTGGGAACAGAAGGGGCAGGACTTGAATAGAAAAATCTTAGAGGAAGGGGCTGAAACTACTTACCTTGCCTGTGTACATACATCTTCCCTGCATCCAGGAGACCCAAGAGAAATCGGGGGCAAGTGCTTCTTATGAGATTATACACTGTTTCTGTGACGCCTTCATACTGGTGATTGAGTAGATGACAGACACTTTGGGCCAAACTTCCACCATCTGGAGATGGCACCCATGTTGTATTCTGGAAACTCAGTAAATCTAATCCATTGAAAGCTACCTGAAAGAAGCCTTCTGGGCTCTTTCCAGAATGCAGCTCACAGCCCGCTTTCAACTGTACTTCAAAGGGATCTGGAAGAAGGGAGGAATGAGAAAAAGAGTTCTAATAAAAAAGTGAAAACAACAGTATAAAAAACTAGGGCTATATCAGGAAGTGAAGCAAGAAAGTTTTACATAGATGTGAGAGTGAGCCAAAGACATATTTGATAAGAAACAAGAGAGAAAAATTGCTGGGGATAGGGAAGGGAGACAATAAGAGATAAATGCCTTGAATTAACAAGAAAAAGTGGCCAAGGAAGGTGTGGAAAAATGATAGGTGAGCCACATAATATAGGATAGAGGGTGAAGGGGGAGCCTGTGTGAGGGAGGTGGGAGGATAGCATTCCACGATGCATGAAATTGGTCATAATGGTCATTGAACTGTGGAAATTGAACGAGGGAATAGATTTTATTTTAAGGGAGTCAAGCACAGAGTGGGACAGCTGTGTACCTCTGGATTGTAGGATGCAGAGGGAGACCACAGGGTGAAGATAACAAAGCACAAGAAAAAAAATTCCAAAAATAGCAAAAGCCTAGGAAATTTGAGGAGGTCAACATCAGGGATATCCCTTAAAAGGTTCATGTATGAAGAATTTTATGGTGGGATGGGATAACGGGAAATGGCCCAAAAATTGGTAGAAAATATTTCCCAGAAATAGAACATTCTAAAGAACTCCCATAATTTAGCTGATTGAACTTACATATTGAGTAATATTGACTTGCACGGTCTTGAATCTCCCGAGTTAATCCAAAGAGGTAGAAACGAAATAACAACTCTAGGTCTGACAACTCTTCATTGCTGAAGTTGCCCTTGGACCAGGTATGCAGGAAAATTATTGTGCCTGATTCACTGTTCCAGCCATGAGTCTGCAACTCGTTCAGCCATCCTGAGCCCTGAACTCGTGCCCAGGATTGGTTGACTAATGATAAGATCTGGATAACACGGAAGGAGACGTGTTCCTGGGCTGCTTTTGGTGGAAGAAGTGCAAGTAGTGTAAGGGAAAAAAAAGAGAGGCAAGGAAAATGGAGAGAAAATGGAAGGTGAACCAGTTACCACAGAGAAACATTAATGACTACTTTAGCTATACCATTTTCCTTACACAGAGCCCCATGCTCTGCCACCATCCTCCAAAAGAGTAAACTGGACCTGGAGACAGGTATGCTCAGATGGCAACCATTCTGGCTTCTTCATTGATCTATCTTGGGAAAGCCCACCACACTCAACCCAGATACATGTATCCTTGCAGCTGGCAGATATGTTCATACTATCTGCCTTTTCACCACCGGGGAGGAGAAGAACTAGCAGTGGAAACTGCAGAAACAGCATGTCATTTGCAGATGTTTCCTTCTCTCAGAAAAGCTGTTTGCTGATCTCTGTTCTTAGCAAACTTATCCCTCTACGTCTATATTCTGACTTCCTTCTACCAACAGACAATCTTCCCCACCAGCCACTGATAGCAACTAAGAAGATCTGCTTCCCTTAACCTTAGGCCTCCTACTCAATCTCTCATTTCTCCAACTGCTCTGAACTAAAGTTATTCTCTTCTCTCAGGATTCCAGCTGCTCTCCCACTAAGCTCCATAATATCTACTTCCCTTCCTCAACTACCTTAGACAAAGTGGTGTGTGGCATTGAAAGGTTGCTTCATCCCTCTGGACCTTGTGGGTCATTTGTAACATAAAAAGGAGAAACCACATCATTTTCCTGGGCCCTGATTGTTTTAACGGAAAATGGAGAGGAAATGGAAAGTGAACCAGTTACCACAGAAAAATGTTAATGACTACTTTAGCTGTAACATTTTTCTTACACAGAGCCCATGCTCTGCCACCATCCTCCAAAAGAGTAAACTGGACCTGGAGACAGGTATGCTCAGATGGCAAACATTCTGGCATTTCCATTGATCCATCTCGGGAAGGCCCAGCAGACTCTACCCAGATACCTGTAACCTTGCAGCTGACCGCGATGTTCTTACCGTCTGCATTGTCACCACCTGGGAGGAAAAGAGCTAGCAGCAGAAACTGCAGAAACAGCATGTCATTTGCAGATGTTTCTTTCTCTCAGAAAAGCTGTTTGCTGATCTCTGTTCTTAGCAAACTTATCCTTCTGTACCTATATTCTGACTTCCTTCTACCAACAATCTTCCCCATCAGCCGCTGACAGCAACTAAGAAGATCTGCTTCCCTCAACCTTGGTCCTCCTATTCAATCTCTCATTTCCCCACCTGCTCTGAACTAAAGTTATTCTCTTCTCTCAGGATTCCAGCTGCTGTGCCACTAAGCTCCATTATATCTACTTCCCTTCCTCAACTGCCTTAGACAAAATGGTGTATGGCATTGAAAGAAAGGTCATTTTGTCCCTCTGGATTTTGCATGTCATTTGTAAGATAAAAAGGAGAAACCACATCATGTTTTCGGTTCCTGCTTGTTTTAATAGATCTCAATTCTTCCAGTTTCTCCACTTAACTTTGCCTCCACTCTCCATAGTGTCCCCTCTTCTCATCGCTCAATTCTTTCTTTCCCCCTTTTGAATGTCCTTAAAGTTTTCTCTTTCCAATTTCACCCTTTTTCATCCATCTTTCTTATTTCCTCATTCTCACTGATTCTTTTATAAATTGGAGACGTTGCTTCTTACATCTTCCAAGATTTCCCTGCACAATTGTATAAACTACAGTCCACTCTACATTATCCTTAGAGATTAAATTGCAGCCATTCAGAATGCATAGGACCATAACAAATATAAAGAAGCTCTTCTACTGCATTTAATCTGTACAGTCATTCACTAAAAAATTACATACTACATGGTTGATACCAGTGTCTTACTAGGCATATAAACACACAGAGGTTAACAATGTAATCTCTTCTTTCAAAGAGTTTTAAAATGCAGAATATGTTTAAACAAAAAATTAAAATGCATTGTGATTTTAATTTCAATGTATAGAATCCCAGATACAAATCTACTTAGAACTATATTCTCTAGAGAAGCATTTTGACTGACTAACCCCCTGGGAAATCCATAATTTGAAGTCCTGGAAAAACAGCACGCATTTCAACTAAGGACTGAAAATTCTGTACAGTGTGGAATGGTATAGGATTGTGATAGTCAGAACATGCAGCTTTTCAAGAGGACTCATACATGGGGAGACCACAAAAATCCAAGTTTAAGTTGTTTTGTGATCTGACGAAAATACATTGTATACAAAGGGCAGCATTTGTCAATGTTTGATTTAAGTAGTTTATATGAAGTATTCAGTGACTTATCAGTGACCCTGGCTGGTTAATATGTGTAAATACATGAACACAAAGTATTTTTGAGATCCAGGAAATACATTTATTATTACAGTGTTCCTTAAATCATATTAATTATTCACTGAATGCATTGGAGCAGTCACTTAAAATCTGGGCATGAATTTGTGCTGTGCACAATGACTCATGCCTATAATCCCAGCACTTTGGGAGACCAAGGTGGGAAGATCACTTGAGCCCAGGAGTTTGAGACCAGCCTGGGCAAAAAAGACCTCATCTCGATAAAAAAATTAAAGTTAGCCAAATATGGTGGCACGTGCCTGTAGTCCCAGCTAAATGGGAGGCAGAGGCAGGAGGATCTTTTGAGCCCTGAAAGTCAAAGGCTGTAGTGAGCCATGTTCATGTCACTGTGTGCCAGCCTGGGTAACAGAGCAAGACCCTGCCTTAAAAAGAAAAATCCCATTTTTAACATTGTTTCTGCTTTAAATTTATTTGTATTCTACATATTTAGTGTGTACAACATGATACTTTGATATATACACTATTTCTTAGGTTTGTCAATGTTAACAGTGAGGCTAGAAGTCATTCTCAATTAGCTGTTCCTATGATGGCCACAGATATGTGGCAATTTCTATGAACTACAATATCTTTAAGAGCAATACCCAGTTCAAGTCCTACCCAAATCATTCATAAGCACCAGGTGTTTTCTTTGCCCATCTTGTGCTGTTAATGGCAATTACTTGGTTCTGGTTTTAGAAAACAATAGCAGATACCACACTATGTGTTTATTCACATTTTTTTCCATGGTCCTACAGGAAAGATGCAACCGTCCTATTTCCTAATAGTTGGGTTAAAGTCATGGACTGAGTTCTGGGCAATGGAATGTGTGGTGCTGGAAGCATTAGCCAGCTCCAGTCCCGACCACTGAAAATAATCACATCTGATCATCTTACCCTGCGGTACCAACTTGGCGGTCAAATTTCTAAATGGCAAGGCTATGAGATGGAGAAGAGCAGCCTGATCTACATGCAGTTTAACTGCATGAGAAATAAACTTCGTTGTGTTAAGCCTCCAAGTTCTAAAGTTTATTTATAACTGCAACATAACCCAGCTATATTGGATAATATTATAAAACCCAGTAAGTATCATCCTTTTTACCCTCTTGAATTTAGAAGAAAACAAGTTGAAAATAACATGAGATAGATTGATCTAATGGTCAATCTTGACTTCTGATAGTGCCACTAAATAATTTGCTTTAAGTGTGTAATCCAAGGGATCTCGCTCATACTGGACCCTAAATGGAGTGGCCTTCTCATTGTTATGGACTGAAAGTTTGTGCACCCTCCTAAAGAAAAAAAATCACATGTTGAAGCCCTAACTCTCAGTGTGATTATATTTGGAAATGGGGCCCCTAAGAAGTAATGTCAATCTCATGTCTAAAGGGTAAGGCCCTGATCCAATAGGCTTAGTGTCCTTATAAGAAGAGACACTGGAGTGCCCTTCCACTTTACTTCTCTGTCTCTCTCTGTCTCTGTCTCTCTCTCTCTCTCTCTCTGTGTGTATGTGTGTGTGTGTGTGTGTGTGTGTGTTATGTGTGCACCCACCATGGAAAGGCCATATGAGCTCATAGTGAGAAGGCAGTTGTCTGTATAAACCAGGAAGAGAGCCTTCACTAGAAACTGAGTCTTCCAGATGGAGATTTTGAACTTCTAGCCTCTAGAGCTGTGAGAGAATAACATTCTGTTGTTTAAGCCACCCAGCTGATTGCCTGTGTTAGGGCAGCCCAAGAAAACTAATACACTCACTTATTTCAGGCAATGCTGATAAAACCCTAAGTTCCCCACCTGAGCAGCTGTTCCCATGAGAGCTAGGGCCTGGAGGAGGAGAGCAAGACTGAGCCTTTAGGGAGCAACTTGCCCAGAGAGGTAAAGGGCAGTAGGAGGTGCTGATGTATACTTGCCCAGTTTCCCTCCTGAATTTATCAGTGAGATAAATCAGTCTGTTTTCAGAGGAAAGATTAAGGGATGAGGAAAAAAACAAAAAGTATTTAGGGGAAATTCCCCCTCAGGGTGCCTAGAAGAGTAACACCCTCACCCCTGTCATGGCAATACCCATTCAAATAGACACCTAGAAATGTGTGTTCTCTGGAAACTTCCCTCTCCTTGCTCCACACAGTCACCATGTCATTTCTCTCCCTCCATCTGGTTTTTCCTCTCTGATCTGACTGATATGTAGTCTTGCTTTCATCATGTGGGACAGAAATAACAGCCACAGTCCCTGCCTGTGTGTCACAGTCCATATCCCTCCATGTCCATGCAGCACTCTGCTCCGGAGCTGCCACGGGAAACGTGATCCTGAGAATGTCTATCAGCCTAAAATATTCAAATTGCTTTCATGAAAAATAACCCAGACTCCTAAGTATGACAATTTTATACACAAGAGTTTACATACATTAATCCCTAAAAAGGAAGGGTGGAGGTAGTGTAAGAAGGGAAACTGGCAGACTCTTCATACTGGTGAATACTTATAAATATAGATGCAAGAATCTGAAATTGATATAAAATGCAATGGGGAGAGGAGTAAGTGGTTATTAAGCTTTCTGAACACACAAAATCCTAAGAGAATAATCTGAAGTGGGTGGGACACCCTATGATTAGAACCCAGCCTGAGCAGAGGGGCTGGGCTGCCCGAGGGGGCCCAGTGCTCTTCCTGTCCTTCCCCAACTTTCCTTTTCTTGTCCTTTTGCTCAGACCACAGACGTTGTGTCTGCCTTTGCCTGGACTCTTCTTGCCTGTCACTTCCCTAAGACCACTCTAGTGGGTGACTTTTGCACCCCGAGAGAGAGAGATTTCCTCAGAACTCCAGTATCATGTTCCCATCCCACACAGCTCTGTCATCCCTTCCTCCCAGCAGAAACCTTGCCCTTTGCCTACTTCCCTATTACAGAAACCCCACAAGCCTCCCACAGCCACGTGACTCTTACATGGCCTTTCATTTCCTCCTCAACTCTTATTGAAATGATTCACTCCTTCTTTGTGGCCTCCAAGCATAGTTCCTGTGGCTAGCCTATATCCTCCACCCTCTCCCCTCTACAACAGCCAAAAAGGTCCTAGTCTGAGAGCTATGAAAACTCCTAGATGGACCACTTACTAGAAGCACTAATCCCCCACTGTAAAATGACAAAATTGGAGGAACTTGATATTTTCTGATGCCATTTCAACTTTAATATTCTTTGACTTGTCCTGTGCTTCTGTTCATTTCTGTTTACATAGTATTTTCTTTCTCTTCTGGGCTTCTTTGTCCTAATGTCTAACTCTTCTATGATCTCATATTGCTTTCTACTTATCCTTTGTTTGAATTCCCTGGGTCTCCTCTCTATCTTATCACCAATTCTACCTAAACTCCCTACCCATTCATTCTAAGCACCACCCTGGCTAAATTTTGAAGCCTAAAATATTGCTTTTCACTTAGTCCTTAGATTTCTGTGTGTGTGGTGGCTCACGCCTGTAATCCCAGCACTTTGGGAGGCTGAGGCAGGTGGATCATGAGGTCAGGAATTCGAGACTAGCCTGACCAACACGGTGAAACACATCTCTACTAAAAATACAAAAATTAGCCAGGTGTGATGGTGTGTGACTGTAATCCCAGCTACTCAGGAGGCTGAGGCAGGAGAATCCCTTGAATCAAAGAGGCAGAGGTTGCAGTGAGCCGAGATTGCACCACTGCACTCCAGCCTGGGTGGCAGAGTGAGACTCTGTCTCAAAAAAAGACAAGAAACAAACCAACTACAAAACACATAGATATACTGGGTAAGCTATAATTTTAAAAATTGTTTATACATGCATGCATTGAACTCACAAGATAAGAAAGTCTGCAAAAAACAAAACAAATAAGAAATTGAAAACTAGATAGGGAAATAGAAGCTAACACTTGAGCTCCCCAAGACATTGACAAGAGTGGGTTCCTGAGGGCTTTGACCACAGTATCCACATAGGTCATAAGATCATGTTGAAACCACCAAATAAAAGTGCAAGAAATCTTCTACTGTATCCTCAATAAAATTGGTCAGGAAAAAAAAAATCCAACTGAACCAAAAGACAAGAAGGAATCTTGTGGTAGCCTTAGGCTCTGGCTAGATTTCTTTTCTTTTTTTCTTACAAAAATTTTTAATCACAGGTTTGCTCTCACAGGATTTTAGAGATTAAATGAATTCTATTTGTCTTAAAATGTCTGATCTAAGAAATTAACAAAACAAAATAGTTCCAAGCTTATAGTAGTGCAATATCACTCAGAAGCAAACACAAAACTTATTTCTAGTAGTATACCATTTCAAAGAAAACACAAAAATATTCAACAAAATCAACACAGTCTTCTTCATTTTTCTGATATAGGCTGTCTTTGTTTTGCCCAGTTTCAAAATGCACAAATTTCAGTCAGCAAGGTTTTAGTTAAATAACACAAATTCCCCAACAACAAATTTGAAATGTGTGCCACAAATTTCAGTTGCCACAGTATATTAACTCTTAGTAACTGCACGAAGTATAAACTACCACTAGGTCTTCGGTCCATGAGCCACCATAGAAGTAACAAATACACATCATAATCAGTGACCAATTGCTTTACATATGTCGAAATTTGTCAGTTTGACTATTATTCTGTTCTGTGCAAAACAGCAAAGCGTGTAGGCGTGTAGTCCTGTGGTCTCATTGTGTCTCAGTAATAAACCCATACGCCATCTGACATGAGTGAATAATAGAGGAAATTAGGCAAAAAAGATGAATGTGTAAAGAAGAAAAGGGACAATGCTAGAAGCGAGATTTGAATTAAATATAAAAGAAGCTATAGAGGAAATAGCTGACTGTGGGAATGCTGAGAATGCTACTGTTTGAGAGACTATAGAGGTGAAGCTAGAGGAACCTGGAGAAGGCAAACTTAACCTGTGAGGAAAGTGATTGTTGCGAAAAGAATGAAGTTGTCTTAAATGAAGTGACACTGGCGGAAAACTTCCCATTAAAGGAACTCTCAGAGATATTCCCCAAGAGGGAAAGCATGAAGTATAAAATATCGGAAGCTGATCCAAACATTAAAAGGAGTATGAAAATTCACCAAGGAATAAAAAGATACTCTATATCTTAAGTTACAGAAGATGAAGGCAAACATTGTTCAAAACATTCTTGGTAAGTTAATACAAGGGAAAAAGACTTTAATTCCAAATGTTTTAATGTTTTAAAGTATAGTGTGCTAAGCAAATAATAGTTGTACTGTTTTTCACTTCCCTATATATTTATAACCAATAGTAAGTGGGTTTTGAATATTTTGACAAAGATGTTTCAATGTCACAGGATGATCATAATTCTCTCCCTTGATTATTGAAATCCTTTCACATGATTTTAGCTTGCATGATCAATTTTTACAGTCCTGCATTAACATGCAAAGCAAAGACTGACTTTATATTGCAGGATTTGGAGTCAAAATTTTTAAAAACTGCAGGTTGTTAAGTATCAATAATATCTTCTTATGAATCTTATCATTTCATTTTTCATTTAAAAATGTCATAATCCTTTGAAGTTTTCAAGGAATTATTGGGATTTTAATATCATTCTGCTTACAGTATTAATTTTACTTACATATCATGCCAAACCAGTATTAAACACATCAATTTCAAAGAATTTTTGGAAGTACTTATACTTTTGGCTTGTTTTCTAGAATCCATCATTTTATTAATATCTTCAAAATTTCTAAAGAAGTATTGCAGACTACCACTAATTGAACCTCTAGGAATACAATGGTGTCAGCTCAACTTCCTCATCATATAATCAACCATGGTTATAATTTTATATTTATTTCTATTAGCAATGCAATCCAATGTTTTGTCAAGACTGAAAGATAATACTACTCTTGTATGATATTTTTAAACTATTTAGAGGTAAACTTTTACTATATCTTTTACTACAAAGGTTTTAAAAAGACTGTGAATGAGTCTATCTAGATTCCTCCTCTCTGGGAAGGGCATCTCCGAAAGAAAGGCAGCAGCCCCAGTCAGGGGCTTATACATAAAACTCCCATCTCCCTGGGAAAGAGTACCTGGGAGAAGCAGCAGCTGTGAGCACAACTTCAGCAGACTTAAATGTTCCTGCCTGCTGGCCCTGAAGAGAGCACCAAATCTCCCAGCACAGTACTCGAGCTCTGCTAAGGGACAGGCTGCCTTCTCAAGTGGGCCCCTGACCCCCGTGCCTCCTGACTGGGAGACACCTCCCAGCAGGGGTTGACAGACACTTCATACAGGAGAGCTCCTGCTGGCATCTGGCAGGTACCCCTTTGGGACAAAGCTTCCAGAGGAAGGAACAGGCAGCAATCTTTGCTGTTCTGCAGCCTCCGCTGGTGACACCCAGGAAAACAGGGTCTGGAGTGGACCTCCAGCAAACTCCAACAGACCTGCAGCAGAGGGGCCTGACTGTCAGGAGGAAGACTAACAAACAGAAAGGAAAAAGCATCAACATCAACAAAAAGGATGTCCACACAGAAACCCCATCCGAAGGTCATGAAAATGAAAGACCAAAGGTAGATAAATCTAAGAAGATGAGGAAAAACAAGAGCAAAAAGGCTGAAAATTCCAAAAAAGAGTATGCCTCTTCTCCATTGAAGGAACACAACTCCTCACCAGCAAGGAAACAAAACTGGATGGAGAATGAGTTTAACAATTTGACAAAAGTAGGCTTCAGAAGGTGGGTAATAACAAACTCCTCCAAGCTAAAGAAGCATATTCTAACCCAAATCAAGGAAGCTAAGAGCCTTGAAAAAAGGTTACAGGAATTGCTAACTAAAATAATCAGTTTAGAGAAGAACATAAATGGCACGATGGAGCTGAAAAACATGGCACAAGAACCTTGCAAAGCATACACAAGTATCAATAGCCGAATCGATCAAGTGAAAGAAAGGATATCAGAGATTGAAGATCAACTTAATGAAATACAGCATTAAGACAAGATTCGAAAAAAAAGAATGAAAAGGAACCAACAAAGCCTCCAAGAAATATTGGTCTATGTGAAAAGACCAAACCTACATTTGATTGGTGTATTTGAAAGTGATGGGGAAAATGAAACCAAGTTTGAAAACGCTCTTCAGTACATTATCCAGGAGAACTTCCCCAACCTAGTAAGACTGGCCAACATTCAAATTCGGGAAATACAGAGAACACCACAAAGATAGTGATCATTAAAAAGTCAGGAAACAACAGATGCTGGAGAGGATGTGGAGAAATAGGTATGCTTTACACTGTTGGTGGGAGTGTAAATTAGTTCAACCATTGTGGAAGACAATGTGGCGATTCCTCAAGGATCTAGAACTAGAATACCATTTGATCCAGCAATCTCATTGTTGGATATATACCCAAAGGATTATAAATCATTCTACTGTAAAGGCACATTCACATGTATTTTTTTTTGTGGCACTAATCACAATAGCAAAGACTTGGAACCAACCCAAATGCCCATCAATGATAGACTGGATCAAGAAAATGTGGCACATATACACCATGGAATATTATGCAGCCATAAAAAAGGATGAGTTCATGTCCTTTGCAGGGACATAGATGAAGCTGGAAGCCATCATTCTCAGCAAATTAACACCAGAACAGAAAACCAAACACACATGTTCTCACTCATAAGTGGGAGTTGAACAATGAGAACACATTGACACAGGGCAGGGAACATCAAACACTGGGGTCTGTCAGAGGATGAGGGGTTAAGGGAGGGATAGCATTAGGAGAAATACCAATGTGGATGATGGGTTAGTGGGTGCAGCAAACCACCACGGCACGTGTATATCTATGTAACAAACCAGCACATTCTGCACACGTATTCCAGAACTTAAAATATAATTAAAAAAAAGAAAAAAGAAAGTACTTAATGTTTACAGCAGGCTAATAAAAACCATATGAAGGTCTTGGGGCTTTTTGCTTAATTTTTCTTGCCTTTTAACATACTGCAGATATGTCATTTGTCTAGGAGAGAAAAAAAAGACAGTTAATGGATCGAAGAATATAGAATGACATTGAATTTTTTCATGCATTTTTAGATGTTGCCAATTATATTTACCATGCATGGTGGCATTGTCATATCCTGAATCTTCAAATTATTTTGTTTCTATTTAACTTTTGTAACTTGTGTATTAATGTTGTATATAAACTTTGTAACTTATCTATTAATGTTGTATATAATTTTTCTAGTAATTCCATACACTGGGAAATTTATTCAATACACAAAAAGTGTTTCATATGGAATTATATGCACTTGGAAATACATAAATTAATAATAATAATCTGCTTTACCTAGCTTATATTTGGGGATATCTCATCAAACCTTAGTGGACAATATACAGTATTTCTTACTTTACTTAAATTTACTTGATTCATCATATCTAACATAATCCTAATTGTTTAGTTTTGTATTTTATACCCTAAGTAATATGCTATATTATTTGGTGGTAATATTAGTTATCTATACAAATGTTCCACCATAATGTTATAATTTGCTGTGATATTTGCAAGTGAAAACAGTAGTAATACATTTTCTTGGATGATGCTCTGGATTCCTGACTTTGTCCTGCCAAAAACTGAACCACTCATATCATATGTCATTCACATATGTCAATAATTTCATATAGTTCATCTACTTTAAAAATGTAGAAATAGGGGCGGTCCCAAGATGGCCAAATAGGAACAGCTCCAGTCTATAGCTCCCAGCATGAGTGACGCAGAAGATGGGTGATTTCTGCATTTCCAACTGAGATGCCGGGTTCATCTCACTGGGGATTGTCAGACAGTGGGTGCAGGACAGTGGGTGCAGTGCACCGAGTGTGAGCCAAAGCAGCACGAGGCATCACCTGGGAAGCACAAGGGGTCAGGGAATTCCCTTTCCCAGCCAAGGGAAGGGGGTACAAGTGGCACCTGGAAAATCAGGTCACTTCCACCCTAATACTGCACTTTTCCAATGCTCTTAGCAAACGGCACACAAGGAGATTATATCCTGCGCCTGGCTTGGAGGGTTCTAAGCCCATGGAGCCTTGCTCATTGCTAGCACAGCAGTCTGAGATCTAACTGCAATGCAGCAGTGAGGCTGGGGGAGGGGCGCCCACCATTGCTGAGGCTTGAGTAGGTAAACAAAGTGGCCAGGAAGCTCGAACTGGGTGGAGCCCACCACAGCTCAAGGAGGCCTGCCTGCCTCTGTAGACTCCACATCTGGGGGCAGGGCATAGCCAAACAAAAGGCAGCAGAGTCCTCTGCAGACTTAAATGTCCCTGTCTGACAACTCTGAAGAGAGTAGTGGTTCTCCCAGCATGCAGCTTCAGATCTGAGAACAGAAAGACTGCCTCCTCAAGTGGCTCCCTGACCCCTGAGTAGCCTGACTGGGAGACACCCCCCAGTAGGGTCAGACTGACACCTCACATGGCTGGGTACCCCTCTGAGACAAAACTTCCAGAGGAACGATCAGGCAGCAACATTTGCTGTTCACCAATATCCGCTGTTCTGCAGCCTCTGCTGCTGATACCCAGGCAAACAGGGTCTGGAGTGAACCTCCAGCAAACTCCAACAGACCTGCTGCTGAGGGTCCTGACTGTTAGAAGGAAAACTAACAAACAGAAAGGACATACACACCAAAACCCCATCTGTACATCACCATCATCAAAGACCAAAGGTAGATAAACCACAAAGATGGGGAAAAAACAGAGCAGAAAAACTGAAAATTCTAAAAATCAGAGCACCTCTCCTCTTCCAAAGGAATGCAGCACCTCACCAGCAATGGAACAAAGCTAGATGGAGAATGACTTTGATGAGTGGAGAGACGAAGGCTACAGACGATCAAACTTCTCTGAGCTAAAGGAGGAAGTTCGAACCCATGGCAAAGAAGTTAAAAACCTTGAAAAGAAATTAGACGAATGGCTAACCAGAATAACCAATACAGAGAAGTCCTTAAAGGACCTGATGGAGCTGAAAACCATGGAACAAGAACTACATGACAAATGCACAAGCTTCAGTAGCTGATTGGATCAACTGGAAGAAAGGGTATCCGTGATGGAAGATCAAATGAATGAAATGAAGTGAGAAGAGAAGTTTAGAGAAAAAAGAATAAAAAGAAATGAACAAAGCCTCCAAGAAATATGGGACTATGTGAAAAGACCAAATCTACGTCTGATTGGTGTACCTGAAAGTGACGGGGAGAATGCAACTAAGTTGCAAAACACTCTGCAGGATATTATCCAGGAGAACTTCCCCAACCTAGAAAGGCAGGCCAACATTCAAATTCAGGAAATACAGAGAACACCACAAAGATACTCCTCGAGAAGAGCAATCCCAAGACACATAATTGTCAGATTCACCAAAGTTGAAATGAAGGAAAAAATGTTAAGGGCAGCCAGAGAGAAAGGTCGGGTTACCCACAAAGGGAAGCCCATCAGACTAACAGCTGATCTCTCAGCAGAAACTCTACAAGCCAGAAGAGACTGGGGGCCAATACTCAACATTCTTAGAAAAGAATTTTCAACCCAGAATTTCATATCCAGCCAAACTAAGCTTCATAAGTGAAGGAGAAATAAAATCCTTTACAGAAAAGCAAATGCTGAGAGATTTTGTCACCACCAGGCCTGCCTAAAAGAGCTCCTGAAGGAAGCACTAAACATGGAAAGGAACAACCAGTACCATCCACTGCAAAAACATGCCAAAGTGTAAAGACCATTGAGGCTAGGAAGAAACTGCATCAACTAATGAGCAAAACAGCCAGCTAGCATCATAATGATGGGATCAAATTCACACATAGCAATATTAACCTTAAATGTAAATGGGCTAAATGCTCCAATTAAAAGACACGGACTGACAAATTGGATAAAGAGTCAAGACCCATCAGTGTGCTGTATTCAGGAGACCCATCTCACATGCAGAGACACACATAGGCTCAAAATAAAGGGATGGAGGAAGATCTGCCAAGCAAATGGAAAACAAAAAAAAGCAGGAGTTGCAATCCTAGTCTCAGATAAAACAGACTTTAAACCAAGAAAGATCAAAAGAGACAAAGAAGGCCATTACATAATGGTAAAGGGATCAATTTAACAAGGAACACATTTACACTGTTGGTGGGACTGTAAACTGGTTCAACCATTGTGGAAGACAGTGTGGTGATTCCTCAGGGATCTAGAACTAGAAATACCATTTGACCCAGCCATCCCATTACTGGGTATATACCCAAAGAATTATAAATCATGCTGCTATAAAGACACATGCACACATATGTTTATTGCGGCACTATTCACAATAGCAAAGACCTGGAAGCAACCCAAATGACCAACAATGATAGACTGGATTAAGAAAATGTGGCACATATACACCATGGAATACTATGCAGCCATAAAAAATGATGAGTTCATGTCCTTTGTAGGGACATGGATGAAACTGGGAACCATCATTCTCAGTAAATTATCACAAGGACAAAAAACCAAACATTGCATGTTCTCACTCATAGGTGGGAATTGAACAATGAGAACATGTGGACATAGGAAGGGGAACATCACACTCTGGGGACTGTTGTGGGGTGGGGGGAGGGGGGAGGGACAGCATTAGGAGATATACCTAATGCTAAATGACGAGTCAATGGGTGCAGCACAACAACGTGGTATATGGATACATATGTAACAAACCTGCACATTGTGCACATGTACCCTAAAACTTAAAGTATAATAATAATTTTAAAAAGAATACAAAAATTTGTTTTTTATTTGTTTTCCAGTAGTTCTTGGGATGCAGATGGCTTTTGGTTACACAGATAAGTTATTTTGTGGTGATTTCTGAGATTTTAGTGCACCTGTCACCCAGCAGTGTACACAGTATCCAATATGTAGTCTTTTATCCCTCACGCCCTCCCAATCTTCCCCCTGCTAAGTATCCAAAGTCCACTATATCACTTCTATGCCTTTGTGTCCTCATAGCTTAGCTCCCACTTATAAGTGAGACATACAATATTTGATTTTTCATTCCTGAATCACTTCACTTAGAAAAATGGCCTCCAGCTCCATCCAAGTTGCTGCAAAAGACATTATTTTGTTCTGTTTTATGGCTGAGTAGTATTCCATGGTAAACATATACTACATTTTCTTTAACCACTCATTGGTCAATGGGCACTTAGGTTGGTTCCATATCTTTGCAATTGCAAGTTGCACTGCTATAAACATGCATGTGTCTGTGTCTTTTTCATATAATGATCTCATTTCGTTTGGGTAGATACCCAGTAGTGGGATTGCTGGATCGAATGGTAGTTCTACTTTGAGTTCTTTAAGGATTCTCCATACTGTTTTCCATAGTGGTTGTACTAATTTACATCCTCAACCACAGTGTATAAGTGTTCCCTTCTTACCACATCCATGCCAACATCTTTTGGTTTTTTTTTTTACTTTTTAATTATGGTCATCCTTGTAGGAGTAAGATGGTATCTTGTTGTGGTTTTAATTTTCATTTCCCTGATGATTAGTGATTTTCAGCATTTTTTTAATGTTTGTTAGCTGTTTGTATATCTTCTTTTGAGAATTGTCTATTCACGTTCTTTGCCCACTTTTTGATGGAATTTTTGTCATTTTCTTGCAGATTTATTTGAGTTCCATGTGGATTTTGGATACTAGTCCTTTGTCAGATGCATAGTCTATGAGTATTTTCTCCCACTCAGTGATTTGTCTGTTTACTCCACTGATTATTTCTTTTGCTGTGCAGAAGCTTTTTAGTTTAATTAGGTTCCACATATTTATTTTTGTTATGGTTGCATCTGCTTTTGGGGCCTTAGTCATGAATTATTTGCCTAAGCCAATGTGCAGAAGAGTTTTTCTGATGTTATCTTACAGAGTTTTCATGGTTTGAGGTATTATATTTAAGTCCTTGATCCATCTTCAGTTGATTTTTGTATAAGGTGAGAGATGGGAATCCAGTTCCATTCTTCTACATGTGGCTTGTCAGTTATCCAAGCACCTTTTCTTCAATAGGGTGTCATTTCCTCTACTTTATGTTTCTGTATGCTTTGTCAAAGATCAGTTGGTTTTTAAATATATGGCTTTATTTCTGGGTTTTCTATGCTGTTCCATTGGTCTATGTGTCTATTTTTATGCCAGTACCATCCTGTTTTGGTAAATATAGACTCGTAGTGTAATTTAAAGTTGAGTAAAGTGATGCCTCCAGATTTATTCTTTTGCATAGTATTGTTTTGGGTATGTGGGCTCTTTTTTGGATCCATATGGATTTTAGAATGCTTTTTTCTAGTTCTGTGAAAAATTATGAAGATATTTTGATGGGAATTGCATTGAATCTGTAGATTGCTTTGGGCAGCAAGGTCATTTTCACAATATTAATTCTACCCATCCCCAAGCATGGAATGTGTTACCATTTGTTTGTGTCATCTATGATTTCTTTCAGCAGTGTTTTGTAGTTTTTCTTGTAGAGATCTTTCAAGATCCTTTATTAGGCATATTCCTAAGTATTTTATTTTATTTTTTGCAGCTGTTGTGAAAGGGATTGAGTTTTTTTATTTGATTCTCGGCTTGGTCACTGTTGGTGTGTAGCAGTGCTACTGATTTGTATACATTGGCTTTGTATCTTGAGACTTTACTGAATTTGTCTGTCAGATCAAGGAGCTTTTTGGATGTGTATTTAGGTTTTTCTAAGTATGTGATCAACTCGTGGACGAACAGTGACAGTTTGATCTCTTTTCCAATTTGGATGTCCTTTATTTGTTTCTCTTGTCTGATTGTTCTGGCTAGGACTTCAAGTACTATATTGAATAGAAGTGGTGAAAGTGGGCATCCTTGTCTTGTTCCACTTATCAAGGGGAATGCTTTCAAATTTTCCCCATTCAGTATGATGTTGGCAGTGGGTTTGTCATACATGGCTCTTATTACTTTGAGGTAAGTCCTTTCTATGCCTATTTTTTGGAGGGTTTTATCATAAAGGAATGCTGGATTTTATCAAATGCTTTTTCTGCATTTATTGAGATGATCATGTTTGTTTTTAATTCTGTTCACATGATGTATCATATTTATGGGCTTGCATATGTTAAACCATCCCTGCATCCCTGATACAAAACCCAGTTGATCATGATGTATTAACTTTTGGATATGCTGTTGGATTCGGATAGCTAGTATTTTGTTGAGAATTTCTGCACCTACGTTCATTAGGGATATTGGTCTGCAGTTTTGTTTTGTTTTTTTTTTTTAATTGTCTTTTCCTGGTTTTCGTATTGGGTGAAAAACCCTGACATTTTCAACCCGAGTTTTAATGTTGCAGATATTTTGATTCTGTACTTAGACACAGAAGTATTTTACACAATATCATGCATTTTTATGATTTTTCCCTGGGAAGTTACCCATGGTGCAACTCTTTTATCCCAATTCAGTCTCTTCATTCTATGTATCATAATTTTCCAATTTTTGATTTGTTGTATTGTGTTCTGTCTTCTCTGGAACCTTAAGTGTAGATTGTTGAGTTCATTCTCTTCCATTCATGGATCATGGATATCATTTGGCCTGAGCGGGCTTCCTCTGTAAATTATTTTGTTTACTTATTATCCCCACTTTCTTCCCTTCCCCACATTTTAATGTATTAATGTGTCATCCTTATGTGCCTGTGTGTTCTTATAACACATGGTGTTGGGGTCTCAGCAGCTCAGGCCGGAGGAGCGGCAGTGGCCATGCAGCCTAGCTTCACCAAGGCTCTCGTGCGTTATCCAGAGCCTTATCCAGAGCCTAAAAAAATATGATAGATATTCTGTTTCTGATATACTAATTAATGTGTTTAAGTCCACCAGTACCACTCTACATTTTGGACAATTAAGAAATTCACTTTAGGCATGTAACCAATAAGTACCTTAGTGCTAGTACTTTCTATGTAAACTAGCGAATACAGTGTGAAACAAAGCAATGCAAGCATTTATGTAAAAATTGACTTCATGTTAAATCTGGCTTCATGCTTAACTACGTTTAAAAAGAATTATCAAACTGCCAATGTATTTCTTCGTGATAATTCTTATTGTACCTTCATCAAGACTAAGAGCTTTAACTGTGAACAATGTTAATTAGTCAAATGTCTCCAATTTTCTATCAGTTTTTAAAGGATATTTACTATATAAACTTTTCAACTTTTTATTTTCTCTGTATGTACATGAAGATAAACACACAGAGAAACAGAAAGAAAACAACATATGACTTCTACGAGGCATCTGTGTCATGCTTGAACTTTCTGTTTTGTCCTAAATTTTTTTTTAAAAACTCATTTATTTTTAGGAAAAAAAAATGCTGTCAGATTGTTTTCTCAGGGGACACACATACACTGTTGGTGGGAGTGTAAATTAGTTCAACCATTGTGGAAAGAAGTATGGTGATTCCTCCAACAGCTAAAAACAGAAATACCCATTCAACCCAGCAATCCATTACTAAGTATATACCCAGAGAAATATAAATCATTCTACCGTAAAGACACATGCGCACAAATGTTCACTGAAGCACTATTCACAATAGCAAACATGGATTCAACCTAAATGCCCGTCAATGACAGATTAGATAAAGGAAATGTAGTACATACGCACCATGTAATACTATGGAGCCATAAAAAATAATGAGATCATATCTTTTGTGGGAACATGGAAGGAGCTGGAGGCCATTATCTTTAGCAAACTGGTGCAAGAACAGAAAACAAAATACCACATATCCTCACTTTTAAGTGGGAGCTAAATGATTAGAATTCATGAACAAAAAGAAGAAAACAACACACACTGGGGCCTCCTTGAGGATGGAGGATGAAAGGAGGGAGAGGAGCAGAAAAAAATAACTATTGAGTACTAAGCTTAGTACCTGGGCGATGACATAATCTGTACAACAAACTTCCATGTACCCCAAACCTAAAATAAAAGTTTAAAAAAAAAGATTCTTGTACAAAATTATCCTCTCTTCTTTTTAACCTTTCTTGCCAAAAATACATCTTTATATCCTTAACTTTCTTCACATCTCTCTCCCCTACTTACTGGTTCCTTTCTACCTTATTTCATAAATAAGTTTTTCAAGTCCATAATTGGAATCAAACTTTAGAAAACATTTGAATTAGACAAAATTATTCTATTTCTCAATAAGAAAACACCTTCTTTGGCAGGTTTTATATACTAAATTATATATTAACTACAATTCTTATTCTTAGTAACCTTAAATTTTAGTGAAACTAGGAAGAAAGAAATCTTTAACTGTCTATCAAATATTTGCATTTTGTAGATGAAAACATTCCACAATTTATAAAAACATGTTTCTTCATGTCATAACCCTTTCTTAACTGAAAATGACCCAGACATCCAAGAAGAATCAAAAATAATTTTAAGATTTTAAATTACACAAAAAGCTCACCTACAATCATGTATCCCATTTACATGTATTCAATTCTTTCATCTTTTTAAACAATTTGTAGGCCAGGCGCAGTGGCTCACGCCTGTAATCCCAGCACTTTGGGAGGCCAAGGCAGGCGGATCATGAGGTCAGGAGATCAAGACCATCCTGGCTAACATGGTGAAACACCATCTCTACTAAAAATACAAAAAAATTAGCTGGGCCTGGTGGTGGGCACCTGTAGTCCCAGCTACTTGGGAGGCTGAGGCAGGAGAATGGCGTGAACCCGGGAGGCAGAGCTTGCAGTGAGCCAAGATCGCGCCACTGGACTCCAACCTGGGCAACAGAGCGAGACTCCATCTCAAAAAAGAAAAAAAAAATTTATATAAGTGGCTTCTGAAAACTGAGCTATTAGACAAAGGTAGTCATCATTTCAGGTTGCTCTGTTGACCATTATTTGTAGCCTATGAATATTAGGTGTTCACCTAAGTAAGCAACTTAAATACATAGGTATTTTTGCCAATAACTTAGAAGATTCAGCTGTTTTTATTAAACTAACAACATTTAATTAGTCTTATTTGCCAAAGAAGGCACACAAACAAAGATCATTTTGTTTTGGCTGGCTTTATACTTTTATAACCTTCTGTGCCAAACACTGACACCTCAAAGTATCTAGCAAAGACAATTATAAAACCCAGACGAAAATATATTCTAACACTGTTAAGACATTCTTATTTTTATCTTACTAATGTTTTTAAAGCCAGCTTTTTAAATAAACATTTACTTAAGTCACATAAAATTGAAAATTGCTTAGATTTATTTATTTAATGTATAAGATGCTCTTTTATTTATAAGCCAATTTGGTAGACACAACATACAACATAATAAATGTACATACACATAAACACATCTAAACATGTATACACATGTACACACAAAGATCCAATAGCTTTTACCTTGGAACTCTAGACATGAGATAGCAATACCAACCCACTGGTTTAGGAACATGTTCACATGGTTCAAGTTTGTTTGCCCCAGTATGTAACCCAATGAAAGCTTTGAACCAAAATTTGGGTAAAGCAGTTTCCATGGCCGCTTGATTACTAAAGGTTAAATTTCCCCAGGCTCCAAAGAACACTAGGGCCAAACAGCACTGTAGAAGAACATCATGTACTAACCAGGCCCAACCCTGCTTAGAACAGCAGCCTAAAAGCTTAGATACACGTAACACCATTAACACTGTTCCACTGTCTCATTCAACAGCATGACCCATGGAGAAGCCAAACTTCTCCACATTCCAAAGAACACTGAAGCCAAACAGTGTTATAAAATATTATCAGTTTATCAAATTCTGATTTCCTGTGACTATATTAACACGCACAAATAAACAAGCACTCACTAAAACACTGTCCAGTTGCTGCAGCAACCAACGAGTTCCAATATCAATCAGTTGGGCTTGTTCAACCTGCAAATGGAAATTCCTTCAGAATTCCCCAAATTGAGAGGAGAAGATCCCACTGTCTGGTACCCACAAAAGACATTCACCCATCCAGACTCAGATGACACATTTCAAAGGCTGTTCTTCCTAGGCAATCAGGAACACGGCTGGGGCTGGCAGAGGTAGGGCCAGAGAAAGAAAAACCAACACCCACCTGCAGCCAAAAAAGTGTTGGGCAGCTACTTAGGAGGACTTTCGAGAGTCTTCCTGCCCACAGCAGCCAAGTCACTAGCAATACATTCCTGGCCAAGGAACTAAACCTTGTCAAAAACAACTAAAACCTACCAAACTACTGCATCTGGACAACAAGATGCCAGACTCCTCACCCATCATGATTGCTTAAGCAACCACCTGCTTGCTGTTGCCCAACTCTTCTTCCTTACCTCTCCCTAATTCCTATTTTGCACACAGGGTTCTGTTTCTTCCCTGCCCTATAAATCCCTAATTATAGTCAATCAAGGAAAATGGATTTAAGATTGATTTCCTATCTCCTCGGCTGCAGCAGTCAATTAAAGCCCCCTTCCCTGGCAATACTAATTGCCTCAGTAACTGGTCTTCTATGTGGCAAGCAGCAGGGCGTAGACCAAACTCCTGGCATTTTAATAACACTAGATTGCCTTTGCATTCCTATGAAAATCCTAAGAGTATATATTTTTGCCCCCATTTAACAGAAGAAAAGAAGGAAGATCAGGGAACCCTTCCAAAGTCACTCACTTAGCAGCAGATGCAGCACTTTTATTCCTGGTCAGAAATATATGAAAAGTTCAGGAGAGTAATTAATTCAGGCAGCATAGTTAAAAACAGGACAGTGTAAGAGTTTAAAAAGATAAGGACACATATAAGAAAAAAACTACAGGTCAGGTATTCCTAATTTGAAAATCTGAAATGCAAAATGCTCCAGAATTTAAAACATTTTGAGCACTGACACGATGCTGAAAGAAAATGCTCATTGGAGCATTTCAAGTTTCAGATTTCCAGATTAGGGATGCTCAGTGGGTGGGTGTATGGAAATGTTCTAAAGCCCCCCAAAAATCTGAAATCTGAAACGCTTCCGATTCCAAGCATTTCAGATAAAGAATACTCAACCTGTGAAAGAAAAGAAATCAGTTTTAAAGTATAGCCAATCCCAAGAAGGGAGGAAGAGGAAGATGGAAATAAAGAGGAATACTTCAACCAAGAGTAAAATCAGCTAAGCGTACCCTAGGGTCCATGTACATCAGATAGGATGTTTTCAAGCACAAACAAGAGAAAACCCAACTTGACAGGCTGAAACAGTAAAGGAAATATATCATCTAACATCACTGAGAAGTCCAGGGTTCATTCTGGCTTTGCATACAGTTTAATCTGGACTCTTCTGAGAGTCCATTGCCTCTACCTTCTTGCCTGTGTGATTTCTCTGGTGCTGAAAAAAGTGACTTGAGCTGTTTCAAGCTTTATACCTCCCATCGTACCATCCAGGACAAGAGAGAGCATCTCTTTTTCCTATTGTCAAACACAAGAATCAGGCGTCATGTAAACAGTGTCATTTTAGAACAGGTACATAGCCCTGAACCACCACTCTGAGCAAGGGTAAGTGGGATCTATATGATGATTGGCTTAAATCTCAGGTTACCTTCCATCCTTTAGCCTATCACATTGTAAAGAATGAGTTATCATGATTGCCTTAGGCTGACCACTAGAGCTGAAGGTGGTATTAACCAACCAAAAGCCAGATGACTACTATGCAAATGTGGCAAGGTGGATTGAAACCCAAATGAGTTGGAACTAATCATGTCAAACACAGGTAGAAAGACTGCAGCAGTCCCATTCTTTGCTCTCCTCTGTCGCATATTTTTCTTTTCCCCCTCACCCATCACAACTTCATTTTCCAAAAATTTCCATCTATGCAGCCGCTGCCAAATGCACCTGGTCTGCCTGGATGTTTCCCTTGCCTTGGGCCCCTTTTCTCAGTATCCTAAACAAATTAGACCTAAGTCCCTTTCCCCAAGTTCAACTCAAATAAGTTAGTATACTAGAAAACTGAGAAATAACAAGAAATGAAAATGGCAACCTGCAGAATCATAAAAAATATTTGTTTAATTAATTCATGAATCCTAAAGTAATTGAAGTCTAGCTATGGATATCTTGACAAATACTACCATCTGGGGTCAATAGTCAGTCCTCATTATTTAAAAATGTTACATTTGCTAATTCTTCTACTTGCCAAATTTTATTTGTAACCCCTAGATATATATTCATAGCACTTTCACAATCATTCATGAATATGTGCAGAGAGGTACAAAATTTGAGTCCCCCAAAGAACATGTTCGTAACTAAGGTCGCAAAAGGTGGTGCTCTGTCTTCATGCTCCAGCTCTCACACAGTAAACAAGTATCCTTCTTGTAGTCTATATAGTGCCAACTTTTTCACATTTTTGTGTTTTTGGTTGGTGATTTCACAATCTTAAATGGCTCCCAAGTGTAGTGTTTAAGTGCTGTCTCATTTTCCTAAGCATAAGAAGGCTGTGACATGCCTTACAGAGAAAAATGTGTGTGTTAAATAAGCTTTGTTATAGTTACAGGATTGTTGACTATGAATTCAATGTTAATAAATCAACAGTGCAGTACATGCAGGAAAGCGGGGAGGAAATTCACCCATCTGTAGGTGAGGCTGCTTGGGAAAGTAACATCTATAATGCTACGCTGAAGCTATGGGAAAATAGCTACATTTGTGGATTCATGAAATGACAACCATTTTTTTTAAGTGTAGTGGACAGCAATGTTGTGAAGCTGAAAACCAAAGAAATTTATGATCATGTTAACCAAGGTCAGGAATACATTAAACACTTCTTAGATAGTATTTTATTATACAGAAATACTGCATATAATGAATTAATTATAAATACATGCATATGTAAAATAAGATGTTTTTAAACAGAAACACACATAAAACAAGCCTATGTATTCATCAGTTAACAAAAATATTGTGAAAAATCTCACAAGAACCTAACACCTGTATTTCCCCTGGGAACAATGGCTCAGTGCTCACGAATTCAGTGTTTGCAGCAACTGCACAGAACACAACTGCCATGAATAATGCGAATGTGCAGTAGGTACATTACTTGCCTTGATCTCACTTCAATCTTGAGGAGTGACACTCTTGTTCTCTTTTTTGCTCATTTTCAGTGACACACTTGTACTACATCTCAGGCATCACCAGCATCAGTGCCTCACAAATTTTCATGGACATGTGAGTATCCTGCTGATTTTCCAAAACACAAATTATAATTCAGTAAATCTAAGGTGAGGCCCAAATTCTACCTTTCTAACAAGCTCCAGTGTGAGAACTCTGCTGCTTGTCCCTGAACCACTGAATAGTAAAGATATACATCCTGCCTTGCATACCTGGAACAATAATTTAACTCGAAGAGCTCTCTATAGTTGAATGATAAGAGTAGTAAGAGGCAAAATTGTGTTTCTCCTCTGGAGCTCAGAGAACAAACTATAGAACTAGGAATGTGTAAAATTTCCTCCAAGCGAGAAGACTTTTAACCAGAAGAGTATCAAATGTCTCAACTACTTCAAAAGCACCAGGAAGGAAAAGAATAAGAAAACACTACAAATTTGGCATACATTCAACACAGAGTTTTATTGAGAACATGTTTCATGCAGGCAAGATCCTTCACCAGAGATGCATATATTAAAAATACATGTACTTTGCATTGAAGGAGCTGAAAAATTAGAAGGAAAGGGGGGACCTAAATAACTGCAACGAAGGAGAGGAAGTGAGGAGCACAGTTAGCAAAGTACGGCTAAAATGGGGCGGGAGTTCAGACCGGCGAGAGACTGCTTCCCACTTGTGAGTCAGGGAAGGCCCTCTGGAGTAAGGGATATGCAAAACAGGCCTGATGATCCATTAATAGTTGAACATGTGGAGGTTGCTAGGACCCCATTCCATTTGGAGATAAAATTTGAATTTTCAAGTCCCAGAACACAGGTCAGAACAGCAAATCTTGCAAAATTAAATTGAGCTTATATTGACAAATGATCATTAATCAGAAACAAGCAAAAATAACGAAAGTTTTACAAGGAGAGTTGAGAGGACGTCATCACCACGATGTGTTCAGGTGTGTCCTGAGCCCTTGGGCTGCTGGTCTCTCACCCTAAAAGGAGAAGGGTGATGAGGAGGCTCATGGTGTGTCTTAACAGAAACTTGATGAGAACAGAGACAGAAGTCACTCTGAATAAGGTGGAGCTGAGAATTGTGGAGTAAGAGGGAAGGGGACTGGGGAGAGAGGAACTGAGGAGAGAGAAACAAAAAACATAGGAAGAAAAGTGGGGTAGAGGCTAAGAGGAGGAAAGACACATGCAAAGAACTCACCAGCGTTTCCTGAACCAAAGTGCAAGACCTGTCAGGAGAAGTAAAGGCACTATCACCGCCAAGATGATCAAGCCCACGGAACTGTGATGTTCTGTGAATTTGGGGAGACACCAAGGATGTTATAATCCACCACATTTTACTTCATCCACTCCCTGTTTCACTGCATTCCCTGGGCTTCTTTTTTTCATTTGAGTGTCCAACTTACCAATCTTCTTTCTTTCTATGCTTTTCTCTCATCCCTGCTCAGAGATGGATTCTTCAGCTAACCCTCAGCATCCTCCTGCATCTACAGGGCCCTCATTTTCAACACTTCCATTTCTTAGATTGTTTATTTTTATTCATGTTGGGGCTATAATCCCTGAAATCCTAAAATTTTCAGCTTGCCCTCCCTCTATGCCTGAGGACCACTTCCTGGCATTTGCAGCCTGGGCCTCAGCTTTTTCTCACCCCAGTAGAGGACGATGTCCTGGCCCTCTAGACTGCTGTGCTTCACCCGACAGGACAGGCCAGCCGCCTCCCCAGCGGCCACCTCCAGGGTTGCTCGGAGATACCATGTCCCATCAGCACTGGGCAGGACGTCCCCTCACTGAGTGCCCTGCTGCTCCTGCTCACCCCGCATCCACATCACCCACACGGGCTTTGGGTAGAATCCTGAGACATGGCACACAAGTTGCAGATGGCCGGGACCAGGACTGGGGCCATGGGACAGCCAGGCCTCAGGCTTCACTGCAAAGGACAGAAAAGATATTCAAATACAGACTTGGAGTTTCATATCTCCACAACAGTTTAGAAGTTTAGATAGACACATCGTTCCCATTTCTCTTTTTTTCGAGACGGGGTCTCACTCTGTCACTATGCTGCAGTGCAGTGGCATAATTATAAATTATAGCTCACTGTAACCTCAAACTGTTAGGCTCAAGCGATCCTCCTGCCTCAGCCTCTTAAGTAACTGGGACTACAGGTGTGTGCCACCATGACTGGCTAACTTATTTTTATTTTTTAGAGACACTGGTCTCACTATGTTGCTCAGGCTGGTCTGGGACTCCTGCCCTTAAGTGGGCCTCCAGCCTCAGCTTTCCAAAGCACTGGGATTACAGATGTGAGGCACTGCACCCAGGCTTTCCCACTTCTGGGTGGCTCTTCCTTATTCTAAATTGGAAGGGGGTGGTGGAGGGGTATGATTTTCAAATCAAAAGTTCTTGGAGCAAGGATGCAGGACTGACCTTGCCGCTGGAGATATGCCTTTCCTGCATCAAGAAGACCCAAGATGAAACGTGGGCAGGTGTCACTGAGGAGACTGTGTGTTATGTCATTTTCATGCTGATTCTGACTGGCCACTTTGCAGAAATGCTTGGCCATATTCCCAGCCGCTGGATATGGCAACCATGAATTGTTCTGGAATCTCACGAAATCTGATCCTTGATAAGTTAACCGTAAGAAGCTTCCTGAGACCTTTCCAGAGTGCAGCTTGCAGCCTCCTGTCACCTGTATCTCAAAAGGATCTGGGGTTATGAAATAGAGGAAAGAGGAAGAAAAAAAAAGATGAAATGGAATGAGTAGAAGCAAAGATTGTAGAAGCAGAAGGGGGAAGTGTGCAGGGTTTGACATAATGGAATAAAATTTGGTTTGGTCAGGCATTCAAAGAAAGAGGAATTGGTGGGAGCTGTAGGTGGAGGAAAAGATTAATAACATGAGGAAGAGGGCAAATTGGTCAAAGAAGGTGATGTGAATGCTGTGGGTGAGGAAGGACTTGGTGTAAGAGAACTGGGATTATAACAACTTAGGTTGAATGAAATGCAATGGGTTACAATACAGAGACTGCTGAAGAGAATGAATGAGAAAGTGAGAAGGCTGAAGGTATCTGGTTGTAGGGCAGGCAAAAGGGTGGCCATAGGATACCTGTAAGAAAAGATAACAATGTGCAACCCTGCAATCAATGAGAGAGGAGTTCATAAGTAGCAGAAGTGTTGGAAGAATTAGGGTCTGGATGATAGCCCTTGCCCAAAAGTATGCAATTGCAGTTTTATGGTGGAAAGAATAGAATGAGATACAGAAGACAGTCGGGCTGTTTCCTACAGGAATAAGAAACATTGAGACAATCCCTCTCTCCCACGTCACCACTCTCCATGGAGGAAACTGAACTCACATTCAAACTGCAATTCATGGGCGTATCTATGAATTCCCTCAAATGACTGAATGGTGCGTACACGGAATAACATTTCCAGTTCCTTCCACTCCCCATTGCTGAAGTTTCCCCTGGACCAGGGCCACAGGAAAATGATGGTGCTGGAATTTCTGTCCCAAGCATGAGTCTGCAAATCACTCAGCCAACCTGAGAACAGATATCGTTTCCAGGAATGGTTGTAAAAGGATGCGATCTGGATGACACGGAAGGAGACAGGCTCCTCGAGCCCTGTGGCAAAAGAATAGATAGAATGGGGAGAAAGACATTGAGAAAGAGAATGGAGAGAGAAAGGTGCCAGAGTGGAGGAACTCAGAATCTGGAGAAAAGGGGATCCATCATGATCTTAGCAGACATTCACTTGCCACACAGTCCCATGCCTTATCAACCACCTTCATAAGAGCTCGGGGGCCTGGAGTCATGGATAGTCAGAATGGAACCAGCCTGTCACTCTCACTTTCCAGGTATATGCTAGGGAAACACCACACACACACACACACACACACACACACACACAGAGAGAGAGAGAGAGAGAGAGACCTTCATCCACCACCCAACTGGGCAGTTGTCAGAGTTCTTACCATCTGCATTGCCATCACCTGGGAGAACAGCTAACAATGGAAGTAGCAAAAACAGCATGTCATTTGCAGATGCTATTTCCTTCTCTCAGAAAAATTGGTCTTTGATTTCTGTTCCAAACAAATCTACCCCACGATATCTCTATTCTGACTTCTTTCTGCAACCAACAGGCAAACCTCCCCTGGCTGCAACAAAGAAAATCCACTCCTTCAAAAACCCTGAGATGCCTACTCAGTCTCTGATTTCCCTGTGGTTCTGACTCTCTTCTCTGTTCCAGCTTCTCTCCTTGTCACCAACCTCCAACTTATTCACCTTCCCCTAATTCAACTGCTATGGAACAAGTCTGACGCAGCATTGAAAAGCCACTTAACCACTAAGGGCATTTTTTTTCTCAATCATACAATAAGAGCATAAAACGAAATGGCTCCCAGTGTGCTGCCCAATCAATGTTCCCATGTCCCTGCTCTTTTTGATTACTCTGTCCTTTACAATATTTTCCCACGTATTCTCTTCCCCTGTCTCTTCACCCCCTTACTACATTCACATTTCTGATTTAACATTGATTTATTTGCTTTTTCAGAGTCTCCTATGACTGCCCTGTGCGACAGTACAAACTAACACCTTTTCTCCATTATTCTTAGAGAAGAGCCAGTAACCATCACAAAAAAAAAAAAAAACCCACAGGAACACTAAAACATGTAAAGAAAATTTCCTCTGTTTGATTTTCACTGACATACATTCACTCACCCAACAGTCTCTCTTAGCACCTGCCTGGAGTCAAGCATCTTGGTACACTTAAGAATATGCAGTGGTTGACATTACAATCCCTTTATTGAAGGAGCTTTTTCACTATTTAGGGAGAAAAACACGCCACGAACTATAAATCTTGGTGTACTGAGTTTTATTATACTGTATACACTCTCTGGATAAAAACAAGGCCTGCTTGAAATAATATTTTCTAAAATGGGGGCTCCTAATTACTGTTTGCCAGCCCAGAATTTTGATTTCAATGTTTGACTTGGAGTGTTAGTTCCATACCGTTATCGTACTGTATCCCCACCTAACAGAGTACCTCGCAAGTGCTAGGTGCTTAGTGAATATTTGTCAAATGAATGAATGAATTCAGCCTATGCATCCATTTTTTAATTATGGAGGTGATATTCAACATGAAACTTTTTAAAGATATCATAAAAGTTACTTGTAACCCTACGTAGTGAGATGAGAATCTCATACAGTTTTATTTAGGATAAAAGTACAAGTTACTAGCATGAGATTTACATAAAGGATCCTGCTATAAATTTCCTATTATAAGAAACTAGTCAGAACTTGTGAGCAGTGAAGTTAATGGAGTATTCCAAAGTCTTTTTTTTTTTTTTTTTTTTTGAGACGGAGTCTTTCTCTGTCCCCCAGGCTGGAGTGCAGTGGCGCGATCTCGGCTCACTGCAACCTCCACCTCCTGGATTCACGCCATTCTCCTGCCTCAGCCTCCCGAGTAGCTGGGAATACAGGCGCCCGCCAACACGCCCGGCTAATTTTTTGTGTTTTTAGTAGAGACGGGGTTTCACCGTGTTAGCCAGGATGGTCTCGATCTCCTGACCTCGTGATCCGCCCGCCTCAGCCTCCCAAAGTGCTGGGATTACAGGCTTGAGCCACCGTGCCCGGCTATTCCAAAGTCTTTATCCCAGGATCCCTTTTTATTAGTCCTATTTGGATGTTTCAGGGTTGTTTTGTCATAAATGAGTCTTTGCTGGACACATTTACATTCCTCTTTCATGCTGCTTGTAACTGTTCAAGGGCTTCTGAATATATGTTTGTGCTTTGTAGGTATCATCCATATAAATTTGTTTGGGCTATTTATTTTTTGGTTTTCCAAAAAAGGTATCTGAAGCCAATTTAGGGGGAAAATAATTTTTTTCTTGAGACAGGGTTTCACTCTTACTCAGGCTGGAGTGCAGTGGAATAATCATAGCTCACTGTAAGCTCAAACTCTCAGCCTCAAGCAGTCCTCCTGTGTCAGCCTCCCAAAGTCCTGGGATTATTGGCCTAAGCCACCAGGCATGGCCTGCAAACAATTTTTTTATTTGTTTTTTGTTTTGTTTTGTTTTGTTTTGTTTTGAGACCGAGTCTCACTCTGTCACCCAGGCTGGAGTTCAGTGGCATGATCTCAGCTCACTGGAACCTCTGCCTCCCAGGTTAAAGCAATTGTCCTGCCTCGGTTTTGCAAGTAGCCGGGATTACAGGTATACACCACCATGCCTAGCTAACTTTGTTATTATCAATAGAGATGGGGTTTTACCATGTTGGTCTCAAACTCCTGACCTCAGATGATCCACCTGCCTTGGCCTCCCAAAGTGCTGGGATTACAGATAATTTTTTTAAAGTTAAGATTAGCATGCAAAAAGCTGGAAAGAGCTTCCTTTTCATACTTATAATTTTTTGAAACAGGACCATCAAAATCACAACTTGAATTTATCAAAGAACTGAAATATCAGGGCAACCAGTTAACCTAAAATATAAAGAAAGACAGACTCCTCCAAGGACACATGGAATGCAAACCCTTGTTTACTTGGGACAGATGCCAGATATTATGCAAGCCAGTAAGAATAAGAATTCAGCTAAAATTTTAGACAAATTAGTAAAGGCTAGCATGAGTATATAGAAGTCCTGGGAGTCACAAAAACAGGGAAATTCACATCAGTCTCTAAGCCCTTTTCTATGAACCTCACCAGGGTCTTCTGAAACATTAGGGTCAGAGATGTAAACCAGATAAATCCTCTCTCATGATGCAGGACTGAGGTATGAGAACAGCTACTGCATGGGAAGGGTAGTAAGTCCCAACCAGACCCATCTCCTCTATTGCAACACAGAAAAAAAAAAAAAAAAAAAAAAACCCTGGCCGGGTGTGGTGGCTCACACCTGTAATCCCAGCACTTTGGGAGGCCAAGGAGGGTGGATCACAAGGTCAGGAGTTCGAGACCAACCTGGCCAACATGGTGAAACCCCGTCTGTACTAATAATACAAAAATTAGCTGGTTGTGGTTGTGCACACCTGTAGTCTCAGCTACTTGAACCCAGGAGGCGGAGGTTGCAGCGAGCCAAGATCGCGCCACTGCACTCCAACCTGGGCGACAGAGCAATATTCCATCTAAAAGAAAAAAAAAAAGCCCTAACCTGGTGGGGAAAGGGCAGAAAGTCCTGCTGCCCTCAGGGCATATGTGAAAACCCACTGCAGCTGAGGAGGAGAAAAACAATGGGAAGGAACAAGAAAACATCCTGGTTCCAGACTATTAGAGGTCCCAAACTGCTGGAAGAAAGGCAGGAACACTTAACATGACAAAACTTCAAAAAATTCAAAAACAACTGACCTGCCTAAGAATGAGACTGCACCAGAACAAAAGATAGTGCTCCTACTCCTTCTCCCAAGCAGTATCATAAATACCAATTACAAGACAAGTCTGCAGCTAGAAGAATGGAAAGCATGGTGGTAGGTCCTCTAGAGATATTTCACAAAGGAAACACCAAAACCTGAGAGTGGAGACATTAACAAAACCTTCTGGCAAACCAGCCCCACCCTAGGAACAGAGTAATGTAGAGGAACTTGAAGACTATTGTAGCAACAGCAAAACAGCAAACTCAGTTAGCTCCAGACTAGATTGACTCAAACCCTCACACTGCAGTTCACTCTTGAATAACATGGCTTTCAACTGCATGTGTTTACTCATATGTGGATTTTCTTCCGACTCTGCCACCACTAAGACAAGGCAACTCCTCTTCCTCCTCCTCTTCTGCCTACTGTACATGAAGACAATGAAGATGAACATGTGATGATCCGCTTAATAAATAGCAGATATATTTTCTCTCCCTTCTGATTTTCTTTAAAATATTTTCTTTTCTCTTGCTTACTTTATTATAAGAATATCATATATAATACATATAACGTACAAAATATGTGTTCATCAGCTGTTTATGTTAGTAGTAAGGCTTCCAGACAGTAGTAGGCTATTAATAGTTAAGATTTGGAAAAGTCAAAAGTTATACATGGATTTTTGACTGCACGGGGCCGTCATCACTCCTAACCCCCATGTTATTCAAGGGTCAGCTGTACAAGTTTAGCAAGCTTATCCTGATTTCTCACGTGGAATGGCTCCTGGGAAAACCTTAGAGATATAGGGACTGTAATCCTTAAAAAGCTCTTTTAAAACTTTATAAGGCTTCTCCCTCATACAAATGAAATAGAGCTGCAGGGACGGCAGACTTCACGCCAAGGTAACAAAATGAGGGCACTAAAGCTAGCATACACACACAAATGTTTCCCAAGTTAATGCAAACAGCAGGGAATGAAAAGGTGAGGGAGATGGGAAGAGAGGAATAACATTGGTCTGATCAGGCACAAGACATCTGCATGACTCAGACCAAGGTGGAAGATGGCAGAAATGGTTGGCAAAGGCTGAGCTAACCAGGGTCGTAGGATGCAAAGTCTGAAAGAGGCAAAATTCTCTGAAGGTTGTAAAGAGGCAAAGTCAGGATCATCCCCCAAATAGTGAGTTAATCGGTGTATTGTATATCCCGGGCTTGCTTCATGGGGCATGCAACCAATGCAGCATCATAGTTGATGCCCTATGATCATCATCCTTAAATTCTTCATAATTTTATCGTAATGTGTGTTCTATAAATGAAGTCAAATGAGCCAAAAAAAACCTGCGTGAGAGCTTCTCTACTGACATGTGGTCTTGGCTCCCATCACTTCACCTCCCCAGCACTGATTCTCTGCCATCTGCTCCCCAATGTCTGGGGCCACAGGCAATTCCTGCCCTCCTGTCCACCACTACCCTGCCACTGTCTGCCCATACAGCCGTCTGATCTCATCAGCAGAGGTGGCCCCTTCTGCCATCACCTTTCACAATTCCCTTGCTTTTGGCAGGGACACAGGGAGAATAAAATTTGGGGGCATGCATCCCACAGTGTCTGCACAGAGCTTGGCTTTAGCCATCCCCACCCAGGCTGCACCACAGAGTGTTTTGAGACAGATCAGGACGACCTGCTTTCCCACCCTTGATCCAAGAATCAAGTGCATCTCCACACAGTGGTTGCAATTTCATGGTGGTCACCCATCTGTGGAGGGTTGGAGTGGCCCCTGTGGGAAGGAGAGACTGACTTCCTCTTCCCAGCAAGGGGAACCCAGCAGCCAATGGGCAGCTCGCACGCTCCAGAGTCAGGGAGTGGGGCCCCCAGGCACCTAAGAGCCTCTGTGCTCACCCTGTGAGTATCCCTGTGCCCAAGGGGTACAACATTAGCAAATTAAACAAATAAACAAAAATAACAAAACAAAACACCATAACAGGTTGAGACAGAGAGAAAGAGAGAAAAACTTTAGAAGGAATGAAAAAGTTTTATGTTTTATTACCTTTAAAAGCACACTTCTCCTGCCTATTTGAATACAGACCTGCTATGTTCTGAATCTTTGTGTCTTCCCAAAATTCATATGTTGAAATTCTAACCCCCAATGTTATGCTATTAGGAAGTGGGGCCTTTGAGAGGTGATTAGATTATGAGATTGGAGCCCTCATGAATGTGATCAGTTCCCTTATAAGAGACTCGAGAGAGACCCCGATCCCTTCCACCATGTAAGGACACATCCAGAAAGTGTACTCTATGTACCAGAAAGCAGGCCTCCACTAGACACTGAATCTTCCTTGATCTTGGACTTCCCAGCCTCCGGAACTGTGAGAAATAAATTTCTGTTGTTATAAGCCACCCAGTCTGTGGTATTCGGTTGTAGCAGCCTGAATGGAGAAAGACAGGGCCCCAGATTTTTGTTCTGCACAACCCCACAAATTATGTGGCCTACAACCTTGAATATGGGGTCAGAAAAGCAAAGAGGAGTCAGCTTAGGTTTGATAAGGAAAAGAAAGAGAATTAACTAATTGAGAAATGGAGTTCTGGGACCAAAGGTTTGGGAGCTGATCAGAAATACCAGGGGCATAAAAGATGCTAAACAAGGAAGAAGCAGGAGAAGAGGAAGTTGGGTGCAGATTGGAAAGAGAAGTGGAGCCAAGCCACAAGTATCTCCACCCCAGCTTTCTGTGGGCAGAGCTGATCTCTATCAGAGACGCAGGCAGCAGCTGGTGAGAGCTGTAGTCCTACTGTGGGTCTGCAAATTTCCCAGCCAACTCCACTCCTGAGTGTGCACTCAGCTATGATGGGTACAGGGCAGGATCTGAAGGAGGGAATGGAAGGGAACAGGGCTTCTTGGGAGCTGGCTGGGGGTGCTGAGAAATTGGGGGTAGGGGCTGAGAAAGAGCAGAATGCTAGGCAAAAATCAAGAGATAAAATAGGTAAGGAAGGTGACCAGGACTGGAGAAAAGGAAAATAATTAAGAGAGAAGGGGATGGCTATCACTAATCACTGATAATTATGTACTCCTTGGACACAGGAAACCCCAGAGAAGCAAACTAGGGTGAATAGCATATATCCCAATTAGAACTCAGTCAGACAGGCATCCCAGCTATCCTAGGCAAGTCCATATACTTCTCTTTGCCACCAAACCTTTCCCCGGGATCCACTTTCTTGAACCATTGGTGTTCAGGCCAAAAGCATGTTCCTGTTCACTGTAACAGCGCTTACCTGTTGCTCCTCCAAACACAAACGTGGCTCCTAAATTCTTCCTTCTCCATTGAAGCTCTCCTCAGAACCCAGATATGAAAGCTCCCTCCCCACATGGTCTCATCTCATCTGACTTCCTCTTCACTAACAGAAACCTCAATTTCCTGGCCACAGAAACCACTGCCTCTCATAACCACATGCCTTTTCCCTCTCACTCTGCTTCAAGTTTTTCCTTGCCATTCTGGCTTCTGGAAGGACTCGCTTTATCTGCCTGTGTGCTGCTGGCCTCTCACAGCACATCTCTTGCAGTAAAAGGAGCTGTAGACTGAGTCAAGATGAACCCCCACGTGGGACACCTGTTGGATGTGTTGAATTGGAGAGATCCTTAACACTTTGACCTCAGTTTCTTTATCTGTAAAATAACTAGATTGAAAGAACTGAATAGTCTCTAATATCATTATGGCTTATTCTTTGTGTCTTACCATGCTCCTGTTCCTTCCCATGCATGTGTTCTTCTTCCTCCATCTTTCTCACTCTTCTGTGTCTTCACTGTCATCCTCCCTTAGCCTTTATCTCAGCTCCCAGAGCCTCCTCTTCATTTTCTCATACTTCCTATCCATTCAGTCTAACCTCAGTCCCTCCTCCTGGACTCACTTTCCTAACCTAAAGCATTGCCTTGTCACATGACCCTTGGATTTCTGTGTGTAACACATAAAACAGCCAGGGATTCTGCTTCTGGAAAGACAGCACACTACATGACCTGAAAAGACATACTAACACAAAACACCCAGAAATGCAAGATTTTTAAAAATTATTTTTAAAAGCATAGCTGCATTTACAATGAAATAAAGGAAGCCCTCTAGCGGGCAAAGTAAACAAATGGAAACCCAGAAAGGCAAATAGGATCCACACCTGGACATATTAAGCATTGTCTTGTATAGATCCCTAGGAGTTTGGCTACTGTTAGTCACTTGGATCAGGAAACAAGGCCTTAGGATTAAAAAAAAAAAAAAAACAGGTAATAAGAGTTGCAACTGAGGCTTCTGCTACATCCTCACTTCAGTGATAGAATGGACAAACAGTACACAAAAATCCATCCAATTATATGGATTGGATTGTTTTTTGGTTTTTCTCCTTCTGAGAATTGCTAATCACAGGTCTGAGTTTGAAGTTCAAAAGTATCTACTTGCACGAGCCTGAAATTCACAAATTAAGAAATTAATTTTAAAAGTAATTCCATGCTGGGCACAGTGGCTCACGCCTATAATCCCAGCATTTTGGGAGGCCTAGGCGGGTGGATCACTTCAGTTCAGGAGTTTCAGACCAGCCTGGCCAACATGGTGAAACTTTGTCACTACTAAAAAGACAAAAATTAGCCAGGCATAGTTGTGCACAACTGTAATCTCAGCTACTCAGGAGGCCTGGGCACGAGAATCTCTTGGGCCCAGGAGATGGAGGTTGTTGTGAGCCAAGATCGCGCCTCTGCACTCCAGCCTGGGCGACAGAGCAAGTCTCTGTCTCAAAACAAAACAAAACAAATGAAATTCCAGGTGTGCCATCTGGTGGAATTTAAAGCAAAGTTATCTCAAGAGAACCACCCTCAATACAAGCTGCAAAGGATATTTCACAAAAAGCCTTTCCTAAGATGAGGTCACCATCCAAAATTAGCACGGGGAGAAAGATTCCATGATGAAGGAAAGTTGGCAGACAGAATAGTTTCACTTCCCTAAGATATCACATATAGAGGAATTTATATTTTAAAACCTTAAAGTCAAAAGGTTTGAAAAGAAAAGAAAGACATTATCAAAAAAATCAAACATATTTTAAAGCAAATTAAACTTCTAGAAATATAAACTCTAATTACTATAATTAAAAACTCAATGAGTGGATTAAACAACAGAGACAGAAAGCAATTTAAAAAGACTTCTAAATTGATAGAGCTGAAGAATTTCCTCTAATGCAATATAGAGATAAAGAAGTGTTGAATATGAAAAAAGTTAATATATATGAAAATTAGTATGAAATCTAATATGAGCCCAATAGGAATTTCATTAAAAGACAAAACACGTAATTGGAAGAGGAAATATTTAAAGAAAGCATGGCTGAAAATTTTCCAGAAGTAATGAAAGACATGAATGTTTAGATTCAGAAAAGGCAAAAGCACCAAAGCAGAATTAATGAGTTTTTAAAATAATGTTTATTTTTCAGTGAAGAAAAAAACTTAAAGATGTAGGTAACTCAGAATATAAGACAATAGAAAGCAAAGTTCCTTTTTATTATATTTCGGTTACAAACAATCATCTACAAATATCAAATGTTATGCTAAACACTTAGATTACAAAGAGTAGAAAGTTAAAAGCTCAAACTACAGAAAGAAACCTGTAAATCAATCATAGAGTGTGATAATTCTCTCACGAGAGAAAGTATAGGGAAATGAACGAACCTGATTAAATCTTTCTTCTCCATATTTTCACTGTTTGCAGGGCTTTGCTCACTCTGAGCACAAGACTTTTGGCTGCAATAATCAGGCAGGACCTAGACAGTGAGACCATATATTCATGAGAATATCTCAAGTGATTTTTTAATTCAGGAATGTATGAAGGTATAAAAAAGGATTAAAACTGCCTGGACATAATGAGCACCACATATGACACCTCATTCAAGTATCAACTTCTCCTAACTCCTCAGTGAGAAGCTGATGAGAATTCTTGGGCAATCAGACAACATCTTTTTAGCCATGCTTAATAGTTCTCACCAGTTCTAGCAATAACTAAGGGATAACAGGTAACACACTTGGGAGATGCCAGGGGTACTCTTGTATCAATTGTAATTGATGTTACTTTTTTCTTGTTTGTCAGGGCCCTTATTATCATATAGAAAGTAGATGAAGACACTCTTTGCTATGTGATTGCTCAAAGTTCTCCTTAAGAGGATTCTTTACAAATACTATGCTAAGAAGACTTTGATTTTCCCAATATGTTCTGAAAATGCTGCATAAATGTTTAATTATCTTGCAATGCCTGTTACATGCGTGTTTGCTCTCTTGCTTAACGACTAATCCTCTCCTAGAAGAAAAATTTGCCAACAGTGGATGTATTCCTTTACAGGACCATCATTAAAAAAATCACAGACTGGGTATGTTAAACAACAGAAATTGGTTTCTTCTGAGGCCTCCCTCCTTTGCTTGCAGGTGGCCCTCTTCTTGCTCCACCCTCACATGGTCTTCTCTCTGTCTATGAGACTATATTTTGTCTTTAGCTCTTTAAAGGTTCTGTCTCCAAATACAGTCACATTCGGAGGAACTGGGAGTTAGGGCTCCAACAATGGAATCATGATGGGACACAATTCAGCCTATAACATGGGACATGCTCCCTTTCCAATTTCTTCTCCATTTTTGGAAGCTACACTTGCAAATTTTTTTTAAAACAGAAGCATCTTACAGACATCTAGACTTCAAAGACACTTGCTAAGGCCCATGAAAATAACCTTTAACTTTCAAAAACGTTTGTAATTCCATACTGTTTTCTTTTTAATAATTGTTGCCATAATATTTATGTTTAACATCTCTGTTTTCTAATATGTATAATCAATTCTGATTTTTTTCTTTAAGCCCAAAAGGAATATTATATTTTTCCCCTTCTTTCACATGATTGCAGAAACAACAACCAAAACCCATGATACTGCTAGATTACTTATTTAAGTAAAGAATTTGAAGATCTATCACCTAAAATAATACTACCCTATTACTAAAATTATGCAATTTTTTCTTTGTTTCTGTGTTGTGTTATATAGTAGGTATACATGTTTATGGGGCACATGAGGTATTTTAATACAGGCATACAATGTGTAATAATCACCTCAGAGTAAAGGGAGTATCCAATACCTCAAGCATTTATGCTTTCTTTGTGTTACAAACAATCCAATTATACTCTTTTATTTTTAAATGTGCAATGAATTACTGTGGGCTGTAGTCACCCTGTTGTGCTATCAAATACTGGTTCTTATTCAGTCTATCTAATTATGTTTTTGCACCCACTAACCATCTCTACTTTCCCCCACCCCCACTACCATTTCCAGCCTCTAGTAACCATCATTCTACTGTCCATCTCCATAAGCTTAATTGTTTTACCTTTTTAGCTCCCAAAATAAGTGAGAACATACAATGTTTGTCTTTTTGTGCCTGGCTAATTTCTCTTAACATAATGCCCTCCAGTTCCATCCATGCTGTTGCAAATGACAAGATCTCATTTGTTATGGCTGATTAGTACTCCATTATGTTTATGTACCACATTTTCTTATCCATTCATCTGTTGATGGACACTTAGACTGCTTCCAAATCTTGGCTATTGTGAATAGTGCTACAATAAAAATGGGAGTGCAGACATCTCTCCAATATACTGATTTCCTTTCTTTTGGGTATATACCTAGCAATGAGATTGCTGAATCATATGGTAGTTCTGTTTTTGTTTTTTTGAGGAGCCTCCAAACTGTTCTCCATAGTGGTTGTACTAATTTACATTCCCTCCAACAGTGTATGAAGGTCCCCTTTTCTCTACATTCTTGCCAGCATTTGGTATTGCCTGTCTCACATAAAAGCCTCTCTAGCTGGGGTAAGATGATATCTCATTGTAGTTTTGATTTGCATTTCTCTGAAGATCAATGATGATGAACACTTTTTCATATACCTGTTTGCCATGTGTATGCCTTCTTTTGAGAAATGTGTATTCAGATATTTTACCCATTTTTAATGGGATTATTATATTTTTTCCTATTGAGTTGCTCAAGTTCCTTATATATTCTGGTTATTAATCCCTTGTCAGATGGATAGTTTGCAAATATTTTCTCCTATTCTCTGGGTTGTCTCTTCACTTTGCTGTTTCTTTGCTTTGCAGCTTTTTAACTTGGCATGATCCCACTTGTCCATTTTTGCTTTGGTTGCCTATGTTTTGGAGGTATTTTTCTCAAGAAATCTTTACCCAGTCCAATGTCCTAGGGAGTTTCCCCAGGGTTTTCCTGTAGTAGTTCCATAGTTTGAGGTCTTAGATTTAATTCTTCAATCCATTTTGATTTAATCCATGTGTATGGTGAGAGATACAGGTCTAATTTCATTCTTTTGTATGTAGATATCCAGTTTTCCCGGCACCATTTACTAAAAGGACTGTCCTTTTCTCAATGTATGTTTTTGTTACCTTTGTCAAAAATGCATTCACTGTAGATGTATGAATTTATATCTGGGTTCTCCATTCTGTTCATTGATCTATGTATCTGTTTTTAGGCCATTACCCTGCTGTTTTGTTTACTATAGCTCTGTAGTATAATTTGAAGTCAGGTAATGTGATTCCTCTAGTTTTGTGCTTTTTGCTAAAGATAGCTTTGGCTTTTCTGCATCTTCTGTGGTACCATATAAATTTTAGGATTATTTTTTCTATTTCTGTGAAGAATGTCATTGGTATTTTGATAGAGATTGCTTTCAATCTGTAGGTTACTTTGGGTAGTATAGACGTTTTAATGGTATTGATTCTTCCATTCCTGAACATGGAATATCTTCTTTGTGTGTGTGTCTACTTCAATTTCTTCCATTAATGTTTTATAGTTTTCATTGTAGAGATCTTTCACTTGTTTGGTTAACTTAATTCCTAGCTATTTTTTAGGAAGTTTTTAGCTATTGTAAATGAGATCACCTTCTTGGTTTATATTTCCAATTGTTTTCTGTTGGCATATAGAAATGCTACTGATTTTTGTATGTTGCTTTTGTATCCTACAACTTTACTGAATTTGTTTATCGCTTCTAATAGTTTTTTGGCAAAATTTCTGGGATTTTCCAAATACAAAATCAGAGCATTTGCATAGAAAGATAATTGGACTTCTTCCTTTTGAATTTGGATGCTCCTTATTTCCTTCTTTTTTCTGACTGCTTTAGCTAGGACTTTCAGTACTATGTTGAGTAACAGTGGTGAAAATGGGCACCCTTGTCTTGCTCCAGATCTTAGAGGAAAGGATTTCAGCTTTTTCTCCATTCAGTATACTAGCTGTGGGTCTGTCATATATGGCTTTTATTGTGGTGAGGTTTGTTGCTTCCATACACAGTTTTTTGAGGGTTTTTATCATTAAGGAATGTTGCATTTTATCAAAGACTTTTTCAGCGTCAACTGAAATGATCATATGATTTTTGCCCTTCATTCTATTGATGATCAATGGATCAAATCAATTTATTTGCATATGTTGAATCATCCTTACATCCCTGGGATAAATCTCACTTGATAATGATGAATGATCTTTTAACGTGTTGTTGAATTTGGTTTGCTGGTATTTTTTGAGGATTTTTGCCTCAATATTCATCAGGGATATTGGCTTGTAGTTTTTTGTTGTTTGTTTGTTTTTTGTTTTTTTATGTGTCTTGTCCGGTTTTGATATCAGGATAATACTGGCCTCATACAATGAGATTGGAAGTATTCCCTCCTCCTCTATTTTTTGAATAGTTTAAGTAGGATTGGTATTAGTTCTTCTTTAAATGTTTGGTCAAGCTCAGCAGTGAGGCCATTGGGTCCCAGGCTTTTCTGTGCTGGGAGACTATTTATAACGGCTTCAATCTCATTACTTGTTATTGGTCTGTTCAGGTTTTGGATTTCTTCATGGCTCAGTCTTTTTAGGTTGCATGTGTCCAGGAATTGATCCATTTCTTCTAGGTTTTCCAATTTATTGGCATACAGTTGCTCATAGTGGCCACTAATGATCCTTTGAATTTCTGTATTGTAAGTTGTAATGTCTTCTTTTTCATTCCTGATTTTATTTATTTGGGCCTTCTCTCTTTTATCTTAGTTAGGCTACAGCTTTGTTGATTTTGTTTATCTTCCCAAAGCCAACTTTTCATTTCATCAATCTTTTGTATTTTTTATTTCAATTTCATTTATTTCTGCTCTGATCTTTATTATCTCTTTTCTTCTACTAATTGTGAGTTTAAGCTTACTTTTTTAGGTCTTTAAGATGCAACATTAGGTTGTTTATTTGAAGTTTTTCTACTTTTTTGATGTAAGGACCTACAGCTATAAACTTTCCTCTTACTACTGCTCTTGCTGTATCCCATAGAATTCAGTATGTGTTATTTCCTTATTCGTTTGTTTCAATAAATTTTTTAATTCCCTTCTTAATTTCTTCATTGACCCACTACTCATTCAGAAGTATGTTGTTTAATTTCCATGTGTTTGTATTGTTTTCAAAATTCCTCGTTATTGATTTCTAGTATTATTCCATTGTGGTTAAAAAAGATACTTGATATGATTTCAATTTTTTTAAGACTTGTCTTGTGGCCTAACATATGGTCGATCCTTGAAAATTATCCATGTGCCAAGGAGAAGAATGCGTATTCTGCAGCCATTGGATGAAATGTCTTTAGATATCTATTAGGTCCGTTTGGTCTATGGAGCAGATTAAGTCCAATGTTTCTTTATTGATTTTCTGTCCAGATGATTTCTCCAGTGCTGAAAGTAGGCAGTTGAAGTCTTCAGCTATTACTGTGTTGGGAACTATCTCTCTTTAGCTCTAATAATATTTGCTTTATATCTGGGTGCTGCAGTGTTGGGTGCACATATATTCATTTATTATACCCCATTGCTGTATTTGATCCCTTTATGATTATATAATGACTTTCTTTGTCTCTTTTTATAGTTTTCTTTCCTTGAAATATATTTTGTCTGATATAAATACAGCTACTCCTGCTCTTTTCTGGTATCCATTGGCATGGATTGTCTTTTTCATCTCATAATTTTCAGCCTATGTGTGTCTTTATAGGTGAAGTGTGTTTCTTCCAAGGAACAGATGTGTTGGGTCTTTGTTCTTTCATCCATTCAGCCACTCTGTGCCTTTGATTGGAGAATTTAGTCCATTTACAGTCAATGTTATTATTTGTAATAAAGACTTACTCCTGCCATTTTATTATTTGTTTTCTGGTTATTTTGTAGTCTTCTCTTCCTTCTTTCCTTCCTTTCTGTCTTCATTTTACTGAAGGTGACTTTCTCATGGTATGTTTTAATTTCTTGCTTTTTATATTTTGTGTATATTTTGTATGTTTTCTATTTGAGGTTACCATGAGACTTGCAAATAATATCTTATAACCCATTATTTTAAACTGATTACAGGTTAACACTGATTACATAAACCAACTAATAAACAGGCAAAAAGAAAACTAATAAAAACTCTACACTTTAACTTAATCTCCCCACTTTTTAGCTTTTTGTCATTTCTATTTGTAACTTATACTGTCTATGTCTTAAAAAGTTGTTGTCATTAATAGTTTTGATAGGTTCATTGCTTAGTCTTTCTAATCGAAATATGAGTAGTTTACACACCATAACTACAGTATTATAATAGTCTGTGTTTTTCTGTGTACTTGCTATTACCAGTGAATTTTGTACCTTCAGATGATTTCTTATTGCTCATTAACATCCTTTTCTTTAAGATTGAATATCTCCATTTAGCATTCTGGGAAAATCTTTATTTCTCCTCCATGTTTGAAGGATATTTTTGCTGAATGTACCACTCTAGGATAAAAGTTATTTTCCTTCAGCACTTTATATATGTCATGTCACTTTATTTGGTCCTGTTTTAAGGTTTCCACTAAAAGAGTCGGCAGTCAGATGTATTGGAGCTTCTTTCTGTTATTTGTTTCTTTTCTCTTGCTGCTTTTAAGGTCCTTTCTTTATCCTTGACTTTTGGGAGTTTGATTATTAAGTGTCTTGAGTTAGTCTTATTTTTTTTCTTTTTTTTTCTTTTTTTTTTGAGATGGAGTCTTGCTCTGTCACCCAGGCTGGAGTGCAGTGGCGTGATCTCGGCTCACTGCAAGCTCCGCCTCCCGGGTTCCTGCCATTCTCCTGCCTCAGCCTCTCCAAGTAGCTGGGACTACAGGCACCCGCCACCACGCCCAGCTAATTTTTTGTATTTTTAGTAGAAACAGGGTTTCACCGTGGTCTCGATCTCCTGACCTCATGATCCGCCCGCCTCGGCCTCCCAAAGTGCTAGGATTATAGGCGTGAGCCACTCGTTTGGGTTAAATCTACTTGGCATGACACGTATGTTTATTGCGGCACTATTCACAATAGCAAAGACTTGGAACCAACCCAAATGTCCAACAACAATAGACTGGATTAAGAAAATGTGGCACATATACACCATGGAATACTATGCAGCCATAAAAAATGATGAGTTCGTGTCCTTTGTAGGGACATGGATGAAACTGGAAAACATCATTCTCAGTAAACTATCGCAAGGACAAAAAACCAAACACCGCATGTTCTCACTCATAGGTGGGAATTGAACAATGAGAACTCATGGACACAGGAAGGGGAACATCACATTCCGGGTACTGTTGTGGGGTGGGGGGTGGGGGGGGGACAGCATTAG